>NC_064434.1:101586742-101589242 GCF_023343835.1 Lagopus muta
AAACAGACAGTAAAGGACAAGAACCACAAATTAGTTGATGTATACTTAGAATGCTTTTGTAGGCAAATCCCTTCTGTAATTTTGTGCTTGGGGTTGTGTCTCTAGAGGACCTTGGGTAAGCTGGAGCCTGCTGTACTCATTTCTCACGAGGCCATTTGTCCCACTCTGCCAGAAGGCCTTCCACAGAGCCACTCAAACCAGTGTCTGCAGGGCCTCGTGTCCCTGCCAATGTAGAAGCACGTTTGCGTTGGGATTTCCAACTTTGTTTCCATATATACCAAAAGCATGCAAAGCCCAGAGCAGCACAGAGCTGGGAAGCTCATCTTATGACTGAACCATTGCTTTGCCATTGGGTTCAAGGAGAGCAGAGCAAGATCTTCTCATCCTGCCATGTCGGCTGGGGACTGGGCCACCCTGCCCTTCTGCAGTGTGCTTGGCCGTGTCCTGAGTGTTAGACTCACACTGGGAAGAAAGCTCTCTCCCTTCTTTCTCATAGCACCGAACCAGGGATGTTTCTCATCCAGTGAGGACACTGCTTTGCCACCTGGCAGTCCTGACCCTCTGGGATTCCTTTTTGCTGCTCAGCAGGAGGCTATGGCATGCATTGCTTTGACAGGAAAGGACTTTGTCTCCCGTTCCTTGTATCAAGGCCTTAAGGCTGATGGCAGTTTCCTTTCCTAGCCTAGCAGCAAGGCCAGAAAGATAGATCAGCTGACCTCTGGTCCTGTCCCTAGGGCACGATCCAGGTGCAAATGTCTCCCTTCCTCTGCAGTTTTCTGCGTAGCGCTGTGCAAAGAGGAATGTAATGGGAACGGGGCTGCAGGAAGAGAGCCCAGCTCCTTGCCACCATGCGTGCTGCCATTTTGCAGCCTGCAGACAGCTTTTTGGCTGGGGAGCCGAGTTCCTGGCTTGGGGCCAAAGGGGAGCTGATGTGTTCAGAGTCCGTCAGTCAGACAGGGAGCTCGGATCCAGCCAGAGCTCTGCGTTTCCAGCGCCAGCTGCTCCTGATTTGACTGGAAACACTTTCCTAAGACGTGTGAAAAAATAAAAGTTATTAAAATTACCAGCTTGCTGATTTCCATTTGAATCTGAATAGTTACACTTTTATTAATATCCTGTAATTCGTGTCGCTGGTGCCGTACCTCAGACCTCAGTCTTTGCACTGGAAATGAAAATGTAATCTCACCTTGTTCCAGGGAAATGGAGTTTGCTGGCACGTCACAGAACTGTGAGGGCAGTCGGTGTTTCAGTGTCTCGAACCGCACAGAATGAGCTGATGGCACGTTTGCTGTCGCAGCCTGGAGATGTGCAGTAGTTACTTGTGCAGGAGGGCTTTGCGACGTGCACCATATGCCGTGCAGTGGGTGCAAGCGTGCGGAGAGAACACAGCACACAGGTTCAAGTAAGAGGAGGGAGTTGTGTGGTCGAGTATAAATATCACATAATCTAATAGTGTTGATTTCCCTTCTTGCACTCTTATAATGGCTTGACATCAAATGATGACAGGGGTGGGATTATCTCCCTTTCTTTGGGATTGTACTTGCCATGTTGTGCCTAACCTGTTATGGATAAAATAGTTCTGTCTGTACTTCTGTGGCAGAGCCTTTCTCCATTACGAATTCTTCTGTCATTGTCTTTAAGGTGCCTATCATCTTGATGGCTAAGTGCCAATTAAAATGCAGAATTATCACATAACACAATTAAAGTAAAAGCCAAAGAAGCCTACTTTACAAACCTCTGATCTAAATTTAGCTCTCTTTTTTGGGTCACTATTTATTCACTAATTACAAAAACAACTATTTTAGAAAAAAATAGCAGTTATCAGGTATTTTGTTATCTGACCGTAGGGTATGAAGTGTTTTTAATTGTTTTTCTGATTAACTACAAGCTCCCAAATTCAAGTAGAAACACACTTAGATTTTCTATATGATTCCCATACTTTACCAATGGGTGAGCCTTTTTGTGACACAGTAGTAGAATTAATGAGATAATAATTAAAAAAAACCTTCTGCTACTGATGATTGACCACTGATGGTAAATGTAATTGAATTAGCAGTGCACTAAAATAAATGTAGACAAAATAAATATAGACAAGAAAATCTGGTGAAAGCTTCTGTAATGTTTTAGATTAATAGGCATACAGAATTCTTCACATTTTTTATTACGTTGTCCCTAGATGAATTCAAAGTAATTGGGGTGGTTAATTTTATTTACACAGAGCCGTTCACAGCGCATTAAATAATAGAGATAATTGAACAAGAATTGTCAAGTGTGTACTGATATCAGACATATTACAGAAGGGAATGTGCATAAAACTTCATTTCTATGCAGCCATTGTTTATGGTAATTAAGTACACAGATTTATCCCTTGGTTGCCTTCCAAGCTTATGGCAACTGCTATTGTTGTGCTCCATTAATATGTAATCAGGAAATAGTTTAATTTTCTAATCTGCAGTTTGAGAATTCACTTTCTAACAACTCTTAATTACTGCATTGCCCT
>NC_064434.1:102494242-102731742 GCF_023343835.1 Lagopus muta
GTGGCTCTGTACTTAGAAAAGCAAGGTTAGGTGGCTCACAGTGATCCTTCCCAACCTGAAAAGTTCACTGAATGGAACTGAGGATGACCTAAGGGAAAATCCTTCAATCTGATTCATTCTGTCATTGAATACTGCTTCCAGCCCCATTTTTAGGGGACTCTGTGTGTTATGGCAGTCGAAGTGATACGGATGACTCCTGTGGTACATTTATGCAGCCCTGTGTGAGGGGTAAGCAGTGGTGGGAGTTACAATTTCCCAGGGCAGTCCATCCAGTGCTGCCCTGTATCCGCTTGACCCTAAGCATCACTGCAATTTTGTCCCCATTTTTCTCTACTGCATGACAGAGAAGAAGAAATTCTTCTCTTACACAGTGCCAGTTGTGTACATCATGAGTGTATGGGCTGGTTTTCTTTTTCAGTCTGTCCTCTCTTGCACTAAACGATCTGATTATTTCAGTCTTTCTAGCAGATTGTGCTTCCTAGATGGATCATTTTTGTTGCTCTCTGGGTTCTCGCTAGCCCAACTTATTTCTTGCAATGGATGCTGTGTTTGAAGTCAGAAGGTGCCAAATCTGGATAATACAGTGGGTGTGGTAGGACGGTACAGCCAAGATGGCCCTGTCTTCAAAATGATGTGGGGTCTGGTGTAACTGTGTTGCAAGAGAGAGGTTGCCTCCTTCTCTTACCTGATTCTGGAAGTTTGAGCCTTCAGCTTAGTTATTGTTGCAATGTAGTGCTCAGAGTTGATAGTTTTATCAACTCAACATTATCTTACATTCTTTTACCATCTGTAGTAAATTCATTCTCTCTCTTTATCCTAATTGGGTTGTTTTTGTTGTTCTTCTCCCTGAAAAGGGGACAGAAGGGTGAAAGAAGCCAGGGAGGCCTTCTTCCCTCTCTTCCCCTCCCCTTACCCCATGACATCTGGATTCCAGGAAATCCAGAAGAGTCACTGAGGACTCTGTCTTCAGCCTTTTCTTCAGTGGGGGAATTGATGTGTCGCTACTCCATGGACTGCTGTTTTGACTGTCTTGTCTTGATGATACCACATCTCCTCACCAGTGTGATCCAGGAAGCTGTCTCCTTCAGCCTCGTATTGATTCAGCAGGTCCCAACAAACTCACATACAGTGTTCTTTCTGTTCTTGTGTGAGCATTTCTGGGCCCAAGCTGGCACCATCCTTTCCAATGCACTGAAGCGGGTATTCAGGTCTGTGCACAGTTCCCTAGTCATAATGTGCTGATTCACACAGGTGAGCTAACTGAGACACTCTTCACATCAAAGCTGCTGAAACACACCACCCACTGCCTCATGGTGCTCACATCCACTGCTGGGTCTCCATAGAGGTTGAACAAGTGTCAGTGCATGCCGCTGTTTCCACATGGGGGAGTTCAGTGAACTTTGCTTCATGCACTTCCACGTCAGATGCCATTCTGTCAGACTGCCCCTCTGCTGCCATCTGTCACACAACACCCAAATGTAGTGAAATACTGGTGGTAACGTTCAACCTCTACTGCCATACCACCAACATCTGCCTCTGATGTTGTGCGCCAGCATAATAAGGCAGAAAGCATTACTTTCAGAGGAGCTCTTTTATATTCCAGCATTATTCCAGTTTTCTTTTTTCTTAACAGCAGAGCCAGATTGATTCTGATCCAGTAGCCCCTTATCCTGGATCTGGGGAACTACTCTTCAGATGCGTGCTGTGTTGGAGCAGTTAAGTATTTCATCTCTCCACCTGGAACATTTAGTGTAGACTTTTCTTTATACATGTCTCTATTTAATTTTGCCCTGTTCTTTTCAGGTTTGATTCTATGACTTGGCAAGATCATTTGAACCATCTTTCTTCAGGTCTCTACTACTGTGAATTGCATGAATTGCACTATATTTTGAGCAAACCAGTGTTATGTCTTTGCTCTTCCTTGATTTCTAAATTGAGCTGTCAAATCCTAATTCCTCATTTTACACCACAAGCAAACAGCGTACATTGCTCTGCACATCCCATCATCCATGTAAGCTTAAATGAAAATGTTTCCTCCTTAGGTGATGGCTTTACTTCTGCCCATTGGAAATAAACCTAGACTTTCAGGGCCAGGAGGTAATTTATCACATTTAAGTTGTCTTGCTTACTTCACCCTTTTGTTTGCTTCTAAGCCAGATCACGGTGACAGTGTGGCATTTTTCATTAAGCCTGTATCTTCTTGTCAGGAAATTCAGGTGACAGTGGAAAGTGATTCTAGAAAACTTCATCTGCACCCTTGACTGACTTCCTCAGATGTTTTTTTATCTTAGGGAAAAACTTTTTTCACCTCCACTCCTCTCCTGTCCCCTTTTCCTGCAATGTCAATACTTCATGAGTTATCTAGATGTCAGAGGCATGCCTTGAAAGTTCTTAGCTGAGATCTTGGAAATATTTAAGCACTATGACCCAGCAGGCAGTGTATTTCTGGGCAGTCATTGAGCATTCTGCATAGCAGTGAAGGGCATCAGGCGAAGGTCTGCAAGCAGCTACCAAATGTCTGAGCACTTAGTAGGCAAACTTGCTAGGAAAAACAAGAACAACAACAGGAAAATAAGAGGATGAGAAGATTTATGGAGTACTTTAGAAATAAATACTGTGTGAACAGCTCATCACATGTTCCATTCATGCATTTACTGAACCCTGCAGAAATAGATATGTTTAATCAAAGAAATGGAACTTTTTAAGATCCATTGGTATGTGAACCTCTGCTGTATTTGTTTCTGACCATAAAGCTGTGTGTAGTAAAGTGGAAAATAACCCTTGATTCAGAGATTTATGTCAAGGATGAATTTATTAGTCAAGAAGGCATTATGCTCTATTTTCACACGCTTAATCCAAAAGTGATCTGTCTGGAAACAAAATCTGGACATTTTGATTCTGAAGCTGCATGGTTTTTGTAAATGACCAATTTGCCACAGAGATGTTTATCCCACAGCACCTTTCTCAGCCCAAAGTGAGAGCTGCTTCATACAGAACAGTACTTTTAAAGAAGCGTGGCTGACATAAAGTGTGTGAAATTCTTTCTTAATGCCTCCCTAGGATCTGTAGATTCAGTAACTCCTGAACTTCTCAGTAGCAGACCTGATGACTGAAAGCCTGCTCCAATTGCTGGACTCAGTGCTAACTGTGATGAAAATGGACTAGGGACCAAATGTCCTACGTGAATACTTGCAACTCCTGTTAACCTCAGCAGTGCATAGTGCATGTTAAAACTACTTCTGGGACTCTCACCACCTTTTCAATTAAATTACTTACCTGTAGTGGCTGCATATTGCATTTTAATGTTCTCTGCTCCTTTTTATTGGATATTGTTTACCATTTATGATTGTTTTCCAGTTTTCATCTTTTTATTTCTCTTTGTACTTAAAGATAAACTAAGTGACAATCAGAACCTGGATGGAAACGTAGACAGAATAAAAGCAGCTATACTGCTTTAGAACAAAAGTTTAGCAAATCTGGCATCCCATTCCTAATATTAGGTATAAGTGGGTGCTTAGAGAAGATTAAGCAATCATGATACTTCCTTCCCAATAGCCTCCAAGCCCTCTAATGCTTTCAGACCAAAGGATTTTCTGAAGCTTGTGCAGTATTTCTGATTACTAGCCCCCAGCAGACTTCTCTTCTGGGTACTTGTCTGATTTTCACTTTCAACCGTGGTAAATGTTTTGTAGTGTCAGCATCCTTTGCTAAGGAGATCTGCAGATGACTCTTCATCGTTCTTCAGTGGAGCAGTCAGACTTCCTTTGGTTTATTTTGAAATAGCTCCTATGGGCTTCATTTGATGACCTTTTGCTATACGCTATGAGCAATTCTTTAGATTTAATCACCTCCAAAGTCATTTCTCCTACCAAATTAAAGAGCTGTGGCCTGTTCATCTATTTATTTTTTTTCCCTGTTGAAATACTGTTCCATCTACAAGTGTGTATGAGTGAAATTTAGCTATCTGACTTGGGGTGATTTAGCATTGTATGAGTACCCACAACTCTGATCCCATGAATAAGCAGCTGAAACTTCCATGTCTCATTCACCTGCATACAGGTACTCTTCAGTCTGCTCAGCTGTGGAATTAGTCAGGTGTTTGCTGAGCTTTTCCTTTACTGTTCAGAGGTTGCTGTTGACTGGCTCTCTGGTATAGAAGCAGGATATTTTGTCTCAGCTGTGTTCCTACTTTGTGCCGCTGTAGAGGAATTAATCATGGACAGCCAGCTCTTGAATTGATATAAATCAGCATAGCTGCATTGGCTTCAGGAAAGCAGTACAACTAGATTAGTAAGTCTTTTGATGTGTACAGGAATCCCTTAATTCTTTATCATAGAAGTCAAGTGTGTTCCTACTTAAGTGTCTTCTAAAGAATTATACTGAACAGGAGTTTATGTGATAAACCATCTCCACCATACAATATTTCTTCTCCTGTGTTTCAGTATTTGCAGTAGTCAAAATGTTTACACATACATTGTTATCTTAACCCCCTGTGAAGAGGTCTTCCCTGCTGGAGTTCGGGTATACAAGATAAATTTGATTGGGTGTACTTTCATCTGGAGAACTTAACCCTTCTGCAGGCTTCAGGGAAAGCCACATGGTTTGGATGTTGTTATCTCTTGCTTCTCCCCCGAACTATGCAAAATCAAATACTGTAAACTGATAAACATTATTCTAACATTGGTAACACTTGTGTAAACTCTGGTGCCGTTCCCTTCTTAACACCTCCCACTTTCTTGCATCCGTGTAAATTCTTCGTCCCAGCGTGGTGTGCAAAGGTCTGATATGGATCGTGTGCTACTCCCAGTACAATGAATGCTTTCTTTCTGTCTTTGCTGGACTCTGAAACTTTTTTGCTTTACTTCTGTTTGGCGCTGAAACCTAGGCCTGCTTGCCAGTGATTTATTGGGTATTCAGGGTTTCCAGTGATTTACATTTTCCAACTTTCCTTGAAGGCATTTGTGTTGCTTCAGAGGGATATGGTGGTTGGCTGGTTGGAGAATAAAATAATTCTCTTTGCAGTGATTTGACTTCTGAGTTCAACAAATACATTTACCTTCTTCATATAAGTTAAAAGTAGTACCAGCAGGATTTGGCCTTGCTTGGAAGCACATTAAAAGCATAATGTTCTGTGGTTTTGTTTTTTTTTTCTTTGCTCTGGAAAGACTGAGAGAAATCTTGGATTGACTGGCTCTGATGATTCATTGGCAATATATAGTGAAGCACACCTTTTCCTTATTACTTATCTAATTGGTAGGTGCCCTTTCCCTTGCACTCAAAGTTCAGGTAACAATGCAAAAGCACTAAGGATCAGTCTTTCTTTTTAGGAGCGTTTTGGGCAATATTTATGAAGGGAGGGCATCCTTTGGTTAAAACTCCTGTTTCCTTCTCCTCCTTGCCCCATCTCTCCCCTTAAATCTCCTTCTAATTTAATAAAAATGATCATTTAACCTTCGGTTCAGGGAACCCCAATGTACTTTCAAGGGGTTCCCCAACACTCTGTAAGCCTTTCCTTTCTACATCCGCCCATCATACAGTTGGGAGGATATCTCTTCATGCTTCAGGCAGTTGACTGCCAGGACTAAAACACCCACCCAAAAAAGTACAAGCTTCTTAAGGAGGTAAATTAGAGCTTCCTGCCCGTGCAATTAAAATCATTTCAGTTTTCCAGCTAGCTGTCTGTCTGCAGGACCCCTCTTTGTCTGGAAGGTTCATCTGACCGTTCATTTGCATATGCTGGGCAAGTAATGTGCACTGCAGGGTATGTGCCTAAGGCAATGCTTCCCTCTCCATTCTTCTGAGGTGTGCCTTGCCTACAGGCATCGCATGCACAGTGGGAGAATGATTTACACATTCACTGAGAGAAAGAGAGAGCAAAATGGAAGCCATGGCATAAGGCTGCAATGCACCTGAGATGCTAGCACTATCACAGGACTGGCTGTCCTCTCAGGCTCCTCTCCTTTTGTGCCTGAAATCTCCCAAATGCAGGTTGTTTGGGCTCTGCTCCACATACAAGCTGCAAAGGAGTATCTATCAGGGTGACAACTAATGCCCTATCTCAGGCTGTAGGGTGAAGGCAGCTGTGGGTAGGTTTGGTTTGGCACGCTGAGTGATTCACCCTTATGTTTCCCATTAGTCTTTCAGCAGACTTCTGAACTTGGAGGCGAGGGGAAGGAGAAGGAAGAAGGGGAGAAAGTGGGAGTAGGACTGTGGGGTAGTACTGCTCAGCCCAGTTTGTTTTCATTGTGAACCTGAAAAATGTGTTGTTGAAATTTGGGAAGTTTCAAACCTCAGTGAAGTTCAGTCTTGAGGAAATTGTATTCCTGCATTAAAGGTCGAAGAAGTCAGAGGTTGAGGTTTGTCCTTTGCAGATCAGGTTCTTCTTCAATGGCTGGCAAGTGGTAATGTGACTAACTAAAATAGGAAGGAAATGTTGCACTACTAAATGCTACAGTTGCCAACATTTTGGAATAGATTTTTTTTTTTCCTTGACGATTTGTTCTCTTAAACTTCTTGCATTTTGTAAGTGAGAAAGGATTTGAGAAACTAAAATCCCGGGTTTTTTTCTTCTGGACCTCTTGGGGGCATCCTTTCTGTTTGAAAGTTGCAGCTTCTTGAATTAAACATGGGGACCTGCTTGCTCCCTGATGCCTCTTTGCACAGCTTCATCTCTAAGGTGGGAACCATTGCCCTTCTTTCACTGTTACCATCCTGAGTGTTCTGTCTGTGTCCTAAACTGTTGGTAAAATGCTGGCTATATCCTAATGTGACAAACTATAATTTTTAACATTCGGAGAGAGCACAGAACCATAGAATCACCAAGATTAGAAAAGATCTCCAAGATCATCCCGTTCAACCATCCACGTACCACCTGTGTTTCCCAACTGAACCACGTTCGTTGGTACAACATCTCAATACAAACCAGCCTGCTAGATAAAAGCATTATCATGCAGTATTTTGAAGTGTCCAGACCATATATCACAAAAGGAAAGGCAGGATTAGTGAAACTAGGTGTCGTTTCCAAATATTCCCATTTCAACAAGTTATTTCCATGTTGTCCTTTTCATCCCAAGAACATTTAGCTGGAAAGACCACGTAGGAGTCATCCCTTTTTCTCCTACACTTCTCATCTCCTTGAGGAGGCTGAAACACACCTTGCTGTGATTTACTGCTGGAATGAAACCGTATTAGAATATGAGTCTTCCTCTGTGATGGTTCACCAAACATATTTAAGGTAGTTTTCTCTAGCCTCATGGTTCAAGCAAATGAAAAGCTCTCTTAGGATGTAACGTCAGTGTGTTTTATTTTACTCTGACATGCTCTGGCCCAAACTGAATATCTAAAATCCATCAGACAGTATCACTTGTAATATTTTTGAGTAAAGCTGTTGAACTTAAGCTCCTATAAAACCTATATAGCAGTTTGTCTTTCTTTTAATATCATTGTTGCACGCTATCATCTTAATTATAATATTCTTTTTTGCAAGGCTTTTAAGGATTACTTCTTGAAAGGTATTGGAAAGGTGAAAAGAATAATTAGATCTTATCTCAAGTGTAATTTTATGGTTCCAGAGTACTATTCCCCAGAACTATGATTTTGAAATCACTGTGGGCAGTGAGTGAATCTCAGGAGTATAACTGAGAAGAAAGTGCTAAAACATGATTCCAACTCTTTGTGTCTGCATTGGAATGAATTTCCAGCTTCTGGGACTTGCTTGATCATTTCATCAGTGTCATTAAGGAATTATTTTGAAATAAATATTCATATCCTGAATTATTTCTACGTTTGTCACAGGTTGTTGAATGCTAGAGAGTTGAAAGGATTCTTCTTGAATTCCCTGCACCAAAACATATACGTGTGCACAAACATACTTAAAAGGGCACCTGAAGCGTCCTGTGCACTGACTTCAGAATACAGCATTTTGGCATATTCCTTCTTGATGTTACAGTTGTTTTTTAAGACAAAGAGAAATGGTGATCCACTTTTGCAGCTGTTGAAATTGCTTATAAAGCTGTATGCAGTTCAGATGGTAGTTTGGGCTGAGAATCATAGAGTCATAGAATCATGGAATGGCCTGGGTTGAAAAGGACCACAGTGCTCATCCAGTTCCAACCTCCTGCTATGTGCAGGGTCGCCAACCAGCAGACCAGGCTGCCCAGAGCCACATCCAGCCTGGCCTTGAATGCCTCCAGGGATGGGGCATCCACAGCCTCCTTGGGCAACCTGTTCCATTGCATCACCACCCTCTGTGTGAAAAACTTCCTCCTAATATCTAACTTAAACTTCCCCTGTCTTAGTTTAAAACCATTCTGCCTTGTCCTACCACTATCAACCCTCATTGTTGAGATGTTGTTGAGAAGGACAGTGTTTCAGAGAAGTCTAATGGACATGCTTTAGTATTTATCTGAAATAAACCTGAAGTTTGCTGGCTTCAGGTGCACACCTGCGAACACTGTTTTCATCAACAGCTCAAGCAAAATGTCTTTTCTAACTTTTTCCTATTCTCCTTTGTGTATATCAAATGCAATTACGTTTACTGTCAAAGTCCCTTAGAAATCTAGGTTAATTTTTTTAGAGATTAAAAAACAATGGTATGCCTAACCATTATTTTAAAAAAGTTCCTGGTGAAATGTAGATGAAGGCAGAAGTTGGATGTGTAGGAATTGGGCAGCGTTTCTTTTTCAACCTTTGCAGCCTCAGCATTGTGTGACTTCTGCATGACATTAATGGGAGTTACGCATTCGTAAGTAGAAAAGAGCACATTCCCACCCTCTTGCCTTAAAATGTACCCAGTAGATAATATGAAAGGCTTTCTAGTCCTAATGATTTTTTTCTAATGTTTGTTTTAAAAAGTGTTCCTCTGCAGGGGTCTGATCCAAAGCCTATTGATGTCAGTGGGAATTTTTCCATAGAATTCAATGAACTTTGGATCTGGCCCTTAGATAGCTCCGGGAGGGAGCCTCCTCATTTTTTGCAGCTGTCCGTGGGGGTGTTGGAGGAGAGCTGCTGTACTGTTAAGTCCATGCCTCTGGAGTCATGCTGTTGATTATAAAGCAGAACTCCTGCAAAATTTCAGCTGAAAGGGGGTAGGAGGCTCTCCCTAATAATCAATAGAGCAATATGGCTCCATATCAAGGAATCGGCTCTTTAACAAAAACCTTCTAAAGCAACAAAGGAGATGAGATGGTTTTCATTTAAAGGGCAAACTCCACTTTATTCTGGGGATTCCAGGCAGATCAGCCCTGGTATGAGCAAGAACACTGTACTGAATGCAGTGTTACTTTCTGTTCCCTTTTGCAAATGCAGTGCACGGAGTACCTGCCTTTTTAGCTATAGCAAGTGAGTGTTCTAAGTGCGTTTTGTAAAACACAAAGACATGCCATTCAGCAGCTTGCAAGGGAGAATGAAGTTAGAAGCAAATGGGGAAGGTGGTGATCCTGTAGCAAAACAGCTCCTTCCAGTTCCACATCCTTATGGCACCCAGTAGCAGGAGTCACTCTATTTTTTGTAAGCATCTGTACCATTGCTTGTGTGTTAAATATTTGCTTGTGAATCATAAGGATGGGCAGTCTGTGTGTACACTGAGTCAATATTAAGGTGATGATTCTGATTCAGGCCTGACTTGTGTCTTGCTGGAGATGCTTGGGCTGTTCTGCTCTTTGCTTGCAGCTGGACTTCTGTGCTGTAGGGAGTCCCACTGCTGTTTGGATTTAGCAATGGTTCTGTAGCTGATCTGAGGGCAGGGCACATCTTTTAAGCACACCTATGTGTACTTGCATCTCTCAGATATATTATATGCATATTTTGACTGGGAAGATACTGGTAGCAACACTGCAATTAGTTGGGTACGGTGATGATTTAATTCACCACAGGGTTAAAAGCCCTCGTCTCTCCCTACATTAATTGATTAGTAATAAAAAGCAATAATAAAGGGGAGTGGAGTTTTCCCCTTTTTCCTGCTTATGAAAATATTATAAAGGCCCCCAAACCTCTAGGTCCTGATGTTCAGGTGATACAGGGATCAGAGGGTAAACAGTAGTGATCACATCTATGAAATCACATACATGAAGCACAAGTATTAACCAAGGCCATCACACTTTGCACCTCATGCAGTCTGTCTCAGGATGCCAGGTTCCATGGACCAGGCCAGCAGATAATGCTTGTGAGTGTTCTCCCAGCCTGCTGCAGTTTGTAGCACTGGGACTTGCTGAAGTCTCTTTAAAACTTGCCAGTTCACAACTTCTCTGTTCCTTTTTTTTTTGGCTATGAGTGCTGCTGCTGTCCCAGGGCAGGACTTCTGCCAAGGAGAGCATCTCCCTTTTGTCTTACAGCACTCCCTTTGAATCTCATTTGGCATCCCTCCATTTATGCTTGGAATAGACTGACTTTCTTTGTTGCCACAATCATGACAAAATTTTTTGTCTTTTTCCAAGTCTCTACCTGTCAGTAAAGTGAGAATTAAAAGAAAGATAGTGAACATTTTTGCATTTGTTGGTAGACTTGTTCTGAAACGAAGCTATTATTTTGAAATATTAGTGATTCTTCTTACAAAAATTAGCAATACCTGCATATTAGGAACATATTTGTAGTGAAGAAATCTCATGTAACTTAAAGACATTTGCTTTTGAAATGTAGCCCTTGGATTTTATTTAGGATTGTTTGAGAAAATGTAGGCATCTGATTACTGTCATTTTATTCCTACCTGATAGATTGTCCTATTTTTTTAAATGTTCTTATTAGCCACTGTGATGGTGTATACAACAAAATCATTTGTATCTGTGCTGTGTTTCTGCCTTTGAGGTTACTCAGCCTTTATATCAAACGCCAAATTTCTCCAACTGCTCCAAATATTCCTCCTCCTCTCCCTCTTTATCTGGCTTGGGTAGAAATTGAATAGAGCTGATTAATTGGTGGGGGTGAATAGGAGAAGGAACCATGTGAAGCTTCTAATTACTTTAATCCCTTTTCACATAAAATTGGAAAAAAAAAAAAGGAACTAATTCCCAAATGAAAAATGCAAAAGGAAGGCAGGCGCTGGCTTGGGAACTGAAGAGCTGCCTGTGGGGCTCTGTGTGGATGGATGCAACAGGCTGCTCATCCTGGTGCTCCACAGGTGGTGTGGAGGGGTGGTCCTGGGTGGAAGCACACATAAGTAAGCTCTGTGGTGGGTTCTAGTGTGGTTCCTGCTCTGCTGCATGATATTTGAGTGGAGGCAAGCTCTTCCCCCAGAGAAGGGAGGCTGGGATGCTGCAGGGCTTGGCCTTGTGCTTTCTTTTTGTGTGCCTATTGACCTCTGGGTGTAGTGCTATTTTAATGTAAGCGTGCACGTATGCAGAATATGTATGTAACTGAAATGTAGCATGCTTTTGATTAGCCGGTCCCTTTATCTGTTTCTTTGTCATACTCAGCTCATTGTTCTTGTATGCACTTGGACTTGTTGACTGTGTTTTTATTTCCCAGAGATGAGCCTTGTGCTGTGAAGTAGAAAGGATCAGTGTTCATTTGTTTGTACGGACTGAGGGAGCCAGTCAGCGTTGCCAGTTCTTGAAGTTTGACGTGTATTTATTTGCACCTATAGATAGATTTAAATCTCACTCCCAAGACCCTTCTTTTCCCCTCTGCTGAAGACATAAATGCTTTCCCTTTTTTCATCGATAGCTCTACAAAAGAAGGAAATTTATATTTAATGAGGGCCTGTCTCCCGGTGTTTACAAATTCCTCCGTGACGAGCCTAGAGCACTAGCACATGGAGACGTTTATACCCTAATAGGATTTACCTTTACAAATATCTGAAAACCTTTTAAAGCAGAGATTAAATTGTTTAGCTCAATATTTAATCTGTTACTTCCTCTTTAAAGATGCCCAGTGGAATTTGTCATACACTGAGCTGATAACACATAATATTGATCAGTCATAAACATAAAACAGAGAAATCTCAGGAAGTCTTCTGCAATCCTTTTCTTTTTAATTAAATTTTGATCCGAACTGCTTTTGATTAATTTTCTTATTTGTAAGTATGTGAATTCTGGGGGCCAGCAAGTTTCTTAAGTTGCCTGGCATCGGTCTCTGGTGAGTGGCTTAGCTCAGGAACGGTATGATTGCATTTTTATGGTTTTCAGATATTTAATAGCTTCTTCCTGTCATTTTCTGAATGAGTGAATAAGGTTTGCCCCTCTGGGAGCCAGCGCAGCATTGGAGAGTGGAGAAAATGACTCGGATCTGTGTACTTGACTGATTGCCTTAGTCTTAATTGTTCTCTTAATTAGCTGCAGTAGCAACTGCATCTGGGGAGAGATCACGGTATTGGTAAACAGCTCCACCTTGGAGCTCTGTGTAATGCCTCTTGGAAACGTGACAATGAGCCCCGCTTCTCCACCGAGACTCAGACCTGCCAAATCTTCAGCCCCCGAAGTCTTTGGTCTCCTCGTGTGATCTGTCACTCTCATTGGCGAGATGCGGGCCCCCGACCGCTCGTCCTTAAACAAATTAAGCTTTAATACGCCAAAAGCCAGATTTATTGAGCAGGCTGATGGAAGGGGAAAACAAAAGAGTGCCGGTGGAAGGTTGCTCAGAAAACTTGAGGGTATTGCACAAATTAGAAGCAAGAGAGAGATGTGCTTTGGCTGGATACTTTATGATGGGGAACCTGGGCAGACTGAGGTCAGAGACAGTGGTGCATATCAAAGCAACCTCCTCACTATGGGCAGAGACTCCAGTCGTCAGCACAAATTGCAGCCAGGAGCCACCCATGACTTCCAAAGGGGTTTATTGTCACGTCTGAATGCAGAAGTACCCTGCACCATTTGGATTCTCCACTGAGCAGCGGAACGGAATGCCAGGAGTTGCGCTGAAGGTGTGAGTTTAAGGCTGTATTAACAGTTGTGTGATTTACACCTTGCTTCAGCTCTGCAATCTGCAGAGCAATACGCAGAGCGAAACCAGACATGGTGGCAGGTCACTGAAATGGATGGATTTGAAGAATATCTGCAAAGTTTTAGGAGCTTGTGTTGCATACGGCCTAGCCAAAGATAAAGCCATTCATTTACATATTGAGATCAGACTGATGTTTTATTTGCTGCTGTGTCCAGGCTATGAGAGCAACATGGCACTGAGCTGGTGAGAGTTCCAAGTCTGGTCCAAGTCCCTGGTCTGGGGGCAGATAAAGGGAGAAAGTGCTGTTATTTTTAATTATTCTTTTATTTATTTATTTATTTATTTATTTATTGACACTGCAAGGGGATGAACTTTCTGTAATATTACAGCATTCCTTTTTCAATATGCAAGATATTCCTTGTTACATGCTTATCCAAAAAAAAAAAGCTGCTTTTGTTTTGCTGTTGCCAGAAGTGCACGAATGGGCAGATGTGAGCAGGCTTGACATTCCAAAGTTTACATTTGTAAACTAGTCACTACTGCTATCTTAAGTGCCGTCTGACTCGCGAGGATGTCACCTCCTTCAGGGAGCCTGCTTTAGCAGGGGGTTGGTCCAGCTGATCTCCAAATGCCCCTTCCCACCCCTACAATTCTGTGACTCTGTGAAATGTAAAGTTTTCAGTGTAACTGCTGCAAGAATCCTTTCTGCTATTCTGAGAACATAAGCACGTAAGAGATGTGCGAGAGGGAAGGGGACAGTAAGTGTGGCACTTGAGTCTGGAGAAGGTGGCTCTAGATGGAGCGAACTCTGCTTGTTTCTGCTCAGTCCGTCAGACCAAACACTCAGCAGATGAATGGTAGTCACTGAAAGAATAAATGAGGTATGTTCTGTATGCAGAAGGACTGTAAGGTCAAGACTGGTTTGGTTGGATACGTGGAATAATAGAGGTGAATAAAACATTGAATTCTTTAAAAAAAAAAAAAAGGTCACAGAAGTGCTCTAAGTTGACCTTCCTCCCAGTGCAACAATGAAGGGTACCCAATGGCACGGAAGATTCAAACAAGACAGTCACAAGCATGTGTCTGTGCTCGCTGTTGCCACAATAGTACAAACCCAGAGTGCTTCTACTGACTTCAATAAAACGAGTCGTTCTGGGGAATCTTGGAGATCATATGATCTAAAAGAAAGATTACTTCTAAAAGCCTTATTTGAAATTCCTGGCTTACTAAATAATGTGTTCTAAGGGCAGAATGGAATTAGCAGCAATATAGCTGCATCTGCTACCTAGTGTTTTTGTTATTGTACTGGCTTTACAGTTTCCTTTGCATTTGCCCTGTGTTATTTTTTAAGCTAATTTGGGTTACTAAGTCTTTTAATACCACTTGTCTAGGTGGGCCAGGAAAGCTTTTGTTGGAAATGCACACGTGTGTGTGTTAGAATGTTAGAACAGACAGTGGGGAGATGGAGAACAGCAGTAACTCGTGAGCGGGGATGGGAGGATGCTTTGAGCACAGGCAGTATTACTGGTCCCAGAGTTTATGAATCTGGAGATTGGATCCAGGAAAAGTCATCAGATTCAGTTTGTGGGTTTTCTGTTTGTTTGATAATGTGAGATGAAAAAAATATCATCCTGGAGGCTTCTTGTAGCTCTTCACCTGCCTATAAAGCTCACAGAAAGGCACCTGGAAGCCTGATGGGTCAAAAGCACCCTCCATCAAGAGGAGCTGATGTCACCACCTGAGGCTGTATTTACAAATAATCTGGTAGAAGAAAGCATGCTGAAGGCCTCCCCTCCTTTACCAATGGGCCAGCATGAATGCAGCATCTGGGAAAACAGTGCAGTAGAATCTGGATGATAACGTAAGGTCTTTTCCCTTTACTGAGTTTATTGTGTGAAGAGGGAAACTGAAGCTTTGAGTTGAAATTTGCACTGTCTTCTGATATGGGACTTTAGGAGAGGAGGATGCAAGGTTTGTTCTTAAATGGAAGGGTCTTGCCCAGCTGAAATCCACATTCATGCATTAGTTGTTTAAATGGTACCATATTAAATGTTAATAGGATTTGCTGTTATGTTTCTAATCTGCATGACCCATCTAGTGGATGTTGTAAGTTCATGCTCTGTTTTGTAGGTGACTGAGCATGTTGTTGCTGTTCAATAAATAATTATCAACATCATTAAGCTTGTTCCTCTAGTTACTAAAAATAATCTGAAAGCACAAAGAAAATGACTTTTTACTGTTTCCTTTATCTTGTGGTGTCAGAAATGACTGTTATCAGTAGCTGACTACTTCTAGCACTTCTGAAAATGCTCGTCTTTGTCAGAAATTCTGCAATACACACCTGTGGGGAAAAATGCACCTCGTGACCTCAGCCTTTCCTGTGTTTGTTCTGAGCAGGGCAGGCTTACATTGTGCTCTCCTGAAGCAGCTACAGATAGGCAAATGATTTTTTGGGGCAAATGTGGTATATTGGAAAGTGTGATTTCCATACAAATTGGCATTGACTTCACGTTCTGCTTTGGAAAGAGGATGCAATGATGCAAAAAACATAGGAAGAGCAAAAGGAGAGGCTGAAAAAATGTTCAGGAAAGAGGGAGAGAGGATGGTAAGAGCATAAAGGTTGCAGTGATTCAACATATACGTCTGGTGTTTCACCAAATGGCTGCAATATCTGCTGCCTTCTGATTAGAACATCTGAATATTGTGTCCTTCTCCTCCATCAGTGTATTTTAAGCAGCAATCCCTCGCCTTATGTATTTCACTGGTTTTTGTGGCATTGAGAATTGCACTAAGTTTCTTGGAGGGTGCTCACCAGAAGATATTTTTGTATGGTAGTAAAAGGAAAGAAAATATTCCTTTATAGAGAAAGTTTGTTGGAGCTGTGCTACTCTGTTTAGATTTGTGAAAGACTTGGTAATACTGAAAAATTCCACCATGTTGTTATCCAGTGTATTGAGAGTTCACTCTAGTGTAAAGTGGTATTTGTAAACCAAGGTGGTTATCATAAACATTAGCTGCCAAGACAGAAGGTGTAGGCTTATAAAGAAGAGGAAGGAAAAAACATTTTGCTGCTGTTTGTGATCCTGTTTTATAAAGCTACTCATCCCTAGAAATCAGCCCCTAGCATTCAAGCTTACTATTTGCTGTCTATCATAACCTTCCCAGAGTGGGCTGTGATTATTCTCCAGCCCAGAGATGTCTTCATTGGAGTGGAGGGCATGCTTTGTAAGGTATGCTAAGCAGAACAAAACTAATGGACCATAAAATCCCTCCCTCTTTCTTATTCTAGCTTTTAAAGAGAAGAAAAGGCTGATTTTTCTCCCTGAGTTATTCTGCATTTATTTTCATGGGTAGATGTTCCAAATGCCCAGTTATGGTCAGACTTTGAGGCAGTCCATTAGTTGTAGGTATCTGAAATTGGTCTCACATATCGCTTTGCTTCTGAAAACCCCAAATTTCACTTCACAATAAAACATATTTGGATTGGATTATGGTTTAGATGACCTCAATCTCTTTCTGTCCTATGCTTGACTACTACTAATAAAACTACAGTTACTGATTCATTTTAATTTACACTGAGGCAATAAAATTAGGTAGAGTGTAATCTTAATGGTGATTAACCGAAAGAGCAACCTGAAGTGGAAGATCCAGATCTGAGTGAATAGTTGATTCACAATGAATAATTTATTCAATAAATTGTTTGCAAAGATTATGGAATTCTCTGATTTATTTGCTATATGAAGTTGCTCACAAAGTTCTTCAATTAATAATTCATTGTTTGAAGACTGCTTGTAAATACTTAGTTTTGTGCAGTCATGGCTTGCAATTCATATTTTATTACATTAGCTTAGTTTTTTTGTGTGTTTTTTTTGTTTTTTTTTTTTGCCTGCTCCCAGATTAGAGAATTGACTTTTGCAGTTCTATTGTCAGGTGGAAATAGATGTGGTGTCATTTACTTATCTATTTATTTAAACTTTAAATTTAATCTTTTCAACATTTGGTAGCTCGTGCTGTCCATGTGCAAGGAACACAGTTTGAACGTGTGAGTAGGCACTCAAGTCCACTTTCCATTGAAGATAGATGACAAAGAAGGTCAGTCAAATCAAAACCCATGATGTTAGCAAAGAGCCAAAAAAATCTTTGCTGCTGCATTTAAATGTGCACTTGGGGACAGGTTCCCCCCATCTGCCATTTTGGATTCAGCTCTACAAGATTTGTACTAAGGTCGGCACAAGATGACTTATTTGTCATGAATTCACAGGATGATAACACAGGTCACCAAGGTTTCCCTCAGCACATAGAAATGAAGATAGACTTGGTAATACTGAAAAATTCTCGCTTTACAGTGATCTTTATGGATTTAGACTTGAAAATCTTACATTGCTGGAGATAACAGCAGTCGGTAGACTTGGTTGGTTGGTTGGTTTTAACGATAGTGTCTGGTAATCAAAGCAGTATTATAATTATACTTCTGTAACTTCCTGAGCAACCTGGATCCTGAGAGTCCAAAGTACTCAGATGTTGATAAATGCCATTATTTGTATGTTTGCTTACTTATTTATTTCTTGGGTATGCTCACTGCTGGCAACTAGCAGAACTTTGTCATTCTGAGCTCCTGGAGAGGAATTTCTTTGGTCCTTGACAAACCAAATTCCCCGGGTCTTGTTTAGTGTCTCCAAACCAAATGGTAAATCAAGTGGTTTTGAGCAGAAGCCAGGCTATTTTGCTGAGATTTGGTAGCAAGAGAATGTGTATTGGAAGTTGTACCAGATGACTGAAAAACATCTTACTGGATGTGTGCACAGAGTAGATATACTGTAGTGATTCCAATTAACGCCATCCTAAACCAGAAGAAAAGGTGTAATGCATCTTTTTTATATATCCAAAATCAAATCCCTGGTTGAGTACTATTAATTTTAGATAAGGCTGACTTAACTGACTATCCCTCCTGTATTTTGTCAAGAAGAGATTTAATCAATCAGATAATTACATGAACAAACATCCCAAATGGGCTGAATGCCATCCCTGACTAAAACCACGTTTGGGGCGCAATGGCCCAGAGCCATTCAATGGAAATGTTCTTGCAGATATTACTATTATTATTATTATTTCCCATCCCCACTAACTCTCCATTGTGTTATCTTTGAAAAGAAATTAACAATGTTGAAACACTTTAAAAAATATATGTATTACTTAAGGGATTGTATTACCAAAACCCCTCCAGGATATCCCTGCCTCTTTCTCCTTTATACAGTCTCTCTCGACCTCCCCCCAGCCCTGCTCTCTCTGGTGCTTTCTCTGAGAAAGCAAAGTAAAAATTAAATAATGGCTGACATCATTCAGTTGGACTTATGCTCAGATTCTCTCTATTATTCATGCCGTTGTTCTTCTTGGTTTTCTTTTTTCAATCACCGTTATATTTTATTTACTTTAATGAACTAGATGCTGGGCTTTGGCCCCAGACTGGAGAGGGACCTGGCGTACACTCAGGCTATTGTCTTGCTGTGGTTGAGATTAACGTCATCAGGGTTTTCCTCTCTGGTATTTATTAAATCTTTTCTTCCCTCTCTCCTCCATCTCTCTCTCATGTGAAGAGCTACCTTAGTGACAGTAATGAAACAGATACTACAAAAATGGCAAACGCAGTTCACTCCCTTTGCTTAAGGAGGAAAAGGCAACTGTGAGAGACCTGAAATTTTACTTGTTTCTTTTTTTCAAATTGACTTTCAGGAGAGGAAATATGTACATATAAACTGGGCTTACATGTGAATTCCTTAATTCACGTCTTCTGCAGAAATTTCCAGTCAACAATAGCATCATGCAGGAGTTCTCCTGGCTAGCAAAGCCAAGATATATATGCGGTGTTAGTAAAACGGTGGCCAAGGACAACTAAAGACTTCAGTATCTTAGCTGCCAAGGCTAGAGTGATAACAGGATTGCCTTTGCTCATCACTGTTGCAGAGCAAGGATGTCTTTTTGTCAGTTGATGGAGTTAAATGTGCCATTGGGTCAGTAGCTGGTGGCTCATGCCCTATAGCTTATGGCTCGTGGCCTCTGCCTTGTGCTGATGCTGGGCCTTGGAGGTGCCTGTCCCATTGGAGAAACTGCAGGTTTAAGCAGCACTCAGTCTGTTTCACTTTGGCTAGCACGTGTAATTCCAGTGAAGGGAATACTTGGGTGTAGTCATGGAATAATAAGTCTGAAAGCAAAGTTTTCAGTGTGTCTAGAAATGCAACTTTGTTTGAATTGAATTCAAACTGTTGTTTGAATTTTGGTGGCTTTTGAAATGAAGAGGACGTACACCTTGGACTTTGGAAATAGCATCATTCCTCTTGGTCTGGAGATATTCTTGGTGTTCACAGCAAAATGAGGGAGATGAGTTCACTACCATAGCTGGGACAAGGGTTCTTTCCTTAGGCCATCCTCCATCTCTGCTCTCTTCATTAGGAAAGCAATAGACCCATCTTTGGAAACATCCTTGTTGGCATTTTCTGTTTAGAAGGTACGGTTTACCATAGAAGTCTTTATTGCTGGAACTGAAGGGCATGCTGACACTGTAATGTAGTCTCTGGCAGGGATTTTCTTCAATAGTAGCAGTACCCAAAAGGTTTTTTTAGGCTGTTTATCAAATAAGAAAATATCACCTTCTCAGGTTATCTCTAGCATTCTCAAGCTGTTTAAACCAGGGCTGTTTTGTCTCTTGTCTTCAAGGAACTTGATTCCCCATGAATATGCTTCTGTAATATTAGTCAGTCTTTATTTTTAACCCTCCATGTGCTGGAAAGATTTTGTTCTTATTGCAACTTGTTGGTCTCGGATTGTGGCATTCAGAGCAGATGTTTCAACATCTGTTGAATTAATTCTTGTTTATTACAAAGAAAGAGTCTTGAACACATTTCTGGTCTGTGCTTTAGAATGACCCTGTCTCCCCAGGCTTTGCTTCTGGGGTAGATAATCTAACAACTCCTTCAACTGAAGGAAGAGCACTTCACCTAGAGGTTTGCTGGGGCACGCAATTGCTACTGACGTCCATTGGAAGGCATAAGGATGTGGAAAAAAATGCTGTTGCAGAAAGTGCAACTTTGGTCAGTAATGAATTAAATGTAAATGGTGCGGGGGAATGACTGCAGCAGTTGCTGTAACATTATTTCTAGTAAATCAAAAAATGCCATTTGCACATTGGATCTGTTTGCGGATAACAACCTTCCATACATATGTTTCTGGCTAATCCTTGAAACTCATTTTCTAAATAAAGTTGAAACCTAACTAACATGGGTTTGGGCCTCTCGCTGTTTCAGTTTGTCAGACTTTCCAATAAAAAGGCCTGTGTGTGATGGCTTCATGCTTTCGGTATGTGTCAGAAATAGTTCAATGCATATACATTACAGAATTAGGATTTAATTTTAGTTGTGCAGCCATAAAAAATTAGATTAGATAATTATAATGTTTTCCTTTCTTATCTTTTATATTTTTTAATATAATTTTTGGGGATGCCACAGGGCACTCCTGCTGCGAATTAGCTGCAATAAACTCTCTTTAAACAGATAAACATCAAAGAGCAGTAATGTTTTAAAATGAAGCAACCTGCATTCAAAAGTCAATTGTTTTATATTGTAGGTCTTAAATGCTTCTGCTGCTAAAAGTGAATGGGGTTTCTCAAGGGCACAGAGGAACTGCATCGCTGGGATTTTAATGCAACAGAGGTTATTATTCTCGTGAACTTGCTAGCAAAATCTGTTGGTTTTCATAGGAGCAAGCTTCCTTTTATTTTTCTGTTCATCGTGGAGGTTATCGGGATGTGAGGATATTTCCTATTAACACAAATCCTACAGTTGTGTGCGAACTGATGCTGACGTGTTCATGAGATCTATAGATGTCATGTAGGGTTTCTGGTGACTTTTGGTAAAGCAATTGATTAACTTCAGTGGAAAGATTTTTTTTTCTTTTCAATTAGTTTAGAGAATTTACAGTAGTCTGGCATTGACTTTGAACCTCAAGCTGCCATGAAGAATGGAATTACCAAGCCTAGCTTATATTGAAAGGTCCCAAATTTGGATTATGTGCCTTTTTGGACATCTATTTTATATTGCTAAGGCACCTTACTTGACATTTTGGGGCTAAGGCTGCTTGGAAAACCATCTCCTGATGGTGCTGTGAGTGCAGTTTCAGAAAGCACAGGCACTCTGTTGCCCAGAGGATGCTCTGTGGAGGCTGATAAGAATGGAGGAAGTTCAGGGTCTTGCAGTAACAGGACATGTTTTGCACTGAAGTCCTCAAGAATTCTCCTCCAGGTTTCAACATGCTATTGTGGCTTTGCATGTGCAAAAGTAAAAAATATTTATGTTTGGTTGTATAGCTGCATTAAGTTGCTCTACATTTTTGATGTTGCTTTGGTTGCATCACCTCTTTTCATTCTGTATAATCTTCTGATAGTCTGTGATCCTGAAATGGTGGTTGGTAAATTTGTACTTGCTGCTATTGTTTTAGTTTTAACATGAAACTGTGGATGAGGTTGAGATAAAAATGGTTGAATGGACTTGCTCATTTCCTTTCTTTTTTTAAAGGCAAAAGCTGTGCTGAAAGATCTAGCCCCTCTGATACAGTAATTATAGGGTGCAATCCTTAGTGATGTTAAGCAGCTCCCTTCCATCCATCTGTTTGATCTAAGCTGCAAATGCCCTTTCTTTTGTGAATGTATCTATAAACAGGAGGATTAACATTGATTCAGCAGTGTTTGGCTTAAGTGAATGAAAGTTGAAAGGGTCTCTTGAATATCTGCAGAAAGCTTTGAGGGTCACAGAGTTTGTTGTGCATGCATGCACAGCACACCTTTCAAGGCAAGCATCAGTCCTGGTGTGAAGTTTGAGGTGTTTGCTCCAAGTTTTGTGTATTTTGGATGCTTTTGCAGAGCAGTACGAGCAGGATGCTCTCTGTGGAAATGAGGGACCACAAAGAAGCTGTGAAATTCCACTCTATTATATCCATCCTTTTAGCTACTTGATTCTCACTGCCAAATTTTAGACTTTTTAATAGTGCAGTGGTGGCAAATAGTTACCAAACTTGAGATGTGGATGTCTGCAAGAGAGTGGATGTCATCAGTTGGGGTCTTCTGTTGGTGTCTGATGAGCAGACAGAGGAAAGGCTATTATTTATGGAGAGGAAGGCCCACCTGTCCACCAGCACCTACCACGGCTTGGGGCATGTGTGTGATCTGTGTCTGTAAGGTTCCTCACACCTTGTTTGTTAGCTCAGCCCAAGGCTTTGAAATTATGTGATGGAATGCTCTCTTGCTGAACTTAATGCAAATTATTCTTTTTTCTCCTGGAGTTTAAAGAATTAAAAACCAAAACAAAACAAATAGAGAAAAGGATGGAATTAAAAAAAAGGAAAAGAAAAGCAACATGGGAGAGAGAATAGCAGAAATAATCTCAGTGCCATTCTTGCCTGATGTGGAGAGGCTTGTGTCACATCGTTGCTTGGGAGAGAAGAGAGGAATGAGCCACCTGAGACCCATCCTTCCCCACAGGCCTTTCACCCACTGCTGTCTGTCCTCCCACAGACCAAATCTGATGTTAGAGCACCCTCTGTTTGCACATACAGCTTTCTGTCAGGACTTTGTTTAACTGGAAAATACGGACCTGCCTTCCTCCTTCCCCTCAGTTATTCGAGGAAAAACCTGATGCTGTTCTTCCTCTCTTTTAACCTTGAACTCAGCCTAGATTCTGCCACACGATTCCTTCTTTCTATGACATGATTGATGTATAGAGGGTTTCCCTCTTATCTCTTACCTTCATCTGATATTACAGGCAGCACTTGTCAGTGTCAGAAGTTACATCTGCCTCTTTAGTTGTGTCAGATGCCAAAGCTCTGTCTTTTGGACAGGGTTCCTCTGTAATTCCTTCCCAGGTTGTCAGCTAAGCCTGTTGTTTTCTTTGCAGCATGCCTGGCTCCTGTGCTTTGCAGAGGATGCTCCACTTCGCCTGCAGCGATGCTTCCAGGAGGAGGTCAGCAGCTGAGGAACGGGCCTTATTTTCCTTCCCACATCCTACAGGGAAGAAGCGAACGCATGCTATTCATTGTTTTGAGATTATTTAAGAGAGCACTGCTATTGAACTAGCAGGAGATCCTCTCGTCTGTGACCTATGCCAGATCCATCTGATTGTTGTGCCCCAGCTGCAGGCCATAATTTTCATGGGAAAGTTTTGAGAATATCTGAAGAGTGACTGTCCTCTTCGCTAGCTCTCACCAATTTGTATGGATTTCTCCTGGCCTCTCCAACTGCAGTGTAGAGGAGGTTTTTTGATTTCCTTTTAAACGTTATCCTGCCTTCCTCCTCTTTTTTGACAAAGCTGTACATATATGAAGACTCACTGTGCGTTGAGCACGGCACATGAATGGAAGGGCCTCTTTGAACTACTTTTGCAATGAGGGATTCCGCTCGACTGGTAATGAAACCATGGGATAGACCTCAGGGAGGTGAGTCATATGTTAATTTCTTCTTGAAGTTGCCTTGGTATGTTAAAAGCTGTGATCTTTCAGAAAAATCTTGTCTTTCTTTTTTTTTAAAGTTACGTCCCGGGGCCATGGCAGATGCTGTTTTGGAATGGCACCCAAAGAGTTGCTCTAATGTAGTCCAGTGCTTGGTTGGCATTCTGCTATTGTGCAAATATTTTTGGTACTTCTTTTACCACAAAGATATTTTATTAAGTGCGGCGCATTGTTATACACATGTGGTGCTATGGAGCTCCAGAATATGCATGGGACATAATGTTGAGCTGCAGAAACACAATAGCACAGAGTCAGTGGAATCCCTTGTTGGTCACAAGAATTTGAACAACTGCAGTGATAATCTTTTGAGACAATGTACAACTCCAGTGGTATTTGCGATCTGCTCTGTGGTCTCACTCGGTTAGCTGCTTGATTGGCTTGGCTTGGTGGGTATTCTAATCGTGTTGGCACAGTCACTTTGATTAACGGTGACATGCAACTTGCAAGTCTCTGGGCTTGTGCCGACCTCAATAAAGTTGTGTGTTTTATTTATTTTCAAATTTCTTCAGCTTCCCGAGGGCCTAAGAAATGTTTGACACAGCTTCCCATGGTGGTTGATGAATATGGAACTATGGGGTTCAGGAGAGCTTCTCTGTTTTTCCATTTCCTGGGAGATGACAAAAGGAGAGAGTAAACTGGAGGAAAAAAAAAAAAAAAAGGAGGAATGTAGAATTCCTGAATCTCTGGGTTTTTCTTCATGGCCTTCCCAGTAGGTCCTACTTCAGCTTTTGGCCTCACCTTCAGTTTCTTCTTTGGTGGAGTAACTTCCTCAGTGTGACTTTATGTATAATGCTCTGGCTAAACCTCACCTGTTCCTTCTGCAGTATGTGTTTAAGAGGTATGCTGAAAGCACTTATGATCTTATTCCATTTCTGTTGTATTCTGTCATATGAAGAACAGACGGGTTGCTTTTAGAGTCATGTAAATAACCTTGCAGACCCTTTGGCAAACTAGGTGAAAGCTTAGTTCCCATTAATTCCAGACCAGAAGAAAGTTCAATAGCTTGTATTCTAATTTGAAGAATCTGAAGGGATAAGAAATCCATGTGGTGATTTTAGTAATCTTCTTCCTCTGCAGCTTGGCTCTGGACCATATTCTTCAGCCCTCTGCTGTTATTTTCTAAGGAAATACAGTGTTCTTGTTGGCCATCGCCTACTGCCATATGGTCCTTGAGTGCTACCTTTAGCACTGAAAACAGGGATGGAGCCGACAGCTCAATTGAGCCAGTGGTGTGTTTCACTTGGATGCTACGAAAGGCAAAACTTCTAATGCTGAGATTTGGAATAGGGTGGAATTTTGAAGAGGAGGTCCATGTCTATCCAACAGTTTCATGTATGATTTGGATTGGATAGTGCCCCCAGCAGTCTAAAGTGTTAGAGTTTGGAGATCCAAGCAGTTAAGTTTGAGGACACATTTGACTATTATCTTTGTTTCTGAAAACCTGGAGCTTGTGTTGTGGAACCCTCTTTCCACTTGAATTCAGACTTGCCTGATCTTACAGGAGTAACCAGGTCAAGTGTGCATTTTAGGGAAGTAATACTTCAAAATTCTGTAATTTCACATCCTCTCTCTGTGATGTTCTTTAGTTAAGACTTGTAGTAATAATGCATTCTTGTTTGTTAGTAATTATCTTGAACACGTTAGCTATAGGACTGGTTCAGCAATAGAATCTACATTTTCAATCTTCTCAAGAAGGAAATCACCTTTTTAACTTGCTTTACCTCTTGTTAAAGAGAATAGTAGCTATTTTTTTCTTTCTTTCAATGTCTTTTTGTGTTCCCTCCTCCTTTTCTGTCCTCATTCACAAAACCATTTGGATTTATGTCTTCATTTTTGCTTTTATTGTCAAGCTATAGAAGCTGCAGTCTTGTCATACATCTTAATTTGACATTGTTAATCCTATACAAACACATTTCTAGTCTTGACTGCTTGTGGATGCAAACCTGTAAGTGTATTAATGCAAGCAGAGTTTGATAGCCTGTTAGTAGATAAGTCAGTATTTCACTTGACTGTCCCCAAGTCACTAATTATTGCACAATATCTGCTTTTGCATTATGAATTATTGGAGACAGTGAAAGTTAAGCATGTGGTGGCTGTGGAAATCATCTTATTTTCAGATATGGGAACATTATGTCTTTAAGATTACAGATTCTTTGCCTTTCTTTGTCTAAGTACTCTGGCTGCAAAATGAGATATTTGCTTACTTTGAGTGGAAATTGCACGTGTAGATCTACGAAGGAACGTAAGATACCTGGACAGTATGATAAGGGGAGATGAGCAAGTAGCTGCATTAGAAAATTATTGCTTCTTTAAGGAAAGTGTTAAAAAAATGTAAAAGGGAGAGGTGGAGTTTTCCTTGACTTTGTCTCTGAATATTTTCAAAATAAGCCCTAACATAATACAAATCCTAAAAGCAATATTAGAGGTTGTTCTGATGGTGCTCTATGCCCTCTGCCACTTTCTTTGCCTACTGCTGCCTGGAATTTCTTCCTTGTCTAGGTTAACAGGCTTTTTGTCTTTATAAGAAGGGTGTTGGAGAACTCCTGGGATGCCGTGGAGCAAAAACCCAATAGGAGTGTTCCCTTGTGCTCTGTGCAATAACCAATCCTTTAGAAGCCATCAAAACAACCACTGCCTCATGAGTGAAGGCTGTGGGCAGCCCGACACTGTGAACTGAAACTAGAGGTTGCTTTTGTCAGCTGGAGCTAGGATTATATTTTATTTTAACAGAGTGTGTTTTCATGTTAATACACTTTGGCTAGGAGATCATTGTGCACTTGCATCTCGGCACAGCCGTGCTGGAAATGCTGGATGAGAAAAGGGAGCTTGAGGAGAAAAAGAATTGAAAAAACAACCTAACCATGGCACGGGCTGCTGCAAAAGCCTTGTGTGGATCCCTGGCTCCCTTAGAGTGCCTGGCAGTGCTCCTGTGCGGTTCTGTAGGGCTAGGATTTGGCCATATATATTTACTCTGATTTATGAAAAGATCAGTCATCGTGGTATCTGAGCGCTGAGATACGGTATTTAGTTGCAAACAAACGTTTTAAGAGCGATGCCAAAGTCTACACATGCATTATGCTTGGAGATTAAAGAACACAGAGCTTTGGTTGCATTTGCTTCTCCAGTTGTAATTATTCTTCATCTCAGACACTGCAGACCTCCCTGCTGTTGGGCACAGAGAACTCCAGGCTGGGACGAATCAGAAAAATTACACAATGGAGTAAATAGCCATAAATTAATGGATTTTGCTAGAGTGCCAATAACTACCTCAGTTTCCCTGTCAGTCCCAGAGGAATTAATTAATTCCTTGGGGTTTAGTCAACCATTGCGGGAAAGAATTTTAATCTACTTTTTTATTTCCCCCCAACCATAACTGGTTACCTTAAGATTACTCACACAGCACTGTGTGCTCTCCACTCTGATGCTGCGTGACAACAACGTGTTGCAAAAGAACGCTGATTGAGTTCAAGTGAAATCTATCCCACGGAACGAGTATTCAGAGCAGCTGGTTCCACTCATATATTTTCTATTTCTGAAGCTCATGAGCTTTCCAGTGAGAGATGGTATAATTGATTTAAATCGAATTATGAAATACTATACTTTTTATTCTAAAATGTGCTTTTCTGGCATTCATTTTTGTAATGCATCACTCACAGGTAATGCAGGGTGAGGCTGGAGGGTCTGAAAATTATTCTTTCTGGTGTGCAGTCCATTGCTACATGCCTTGGAGCTGATACCACAGTTACTGTCTGTACCAGTTGTCATGCCAATAAGGAGCCACGGCTCCAGCACAGCATTTTATTCCTGCTGTGTTTCAGTGAGGAGAGAATGGCTGGTTTTTGGAGGAGCATCTTCCAACCAAAATTAGAAGCACATCAAGCAAATAAATGGCAAAAAAATCAGGTGTATTTGAGAAAAGGAAGGGATAATAATGAGCATTCACTGCACTACGGGTTAACCTGCATTTTAAGAGGTTCAAAATTTTCAGTGTTTAATTGTTTAATTACTCAGTTAACTGAGGGTTTGCAGAAGTAGGAGATCTCACAAACGAGCTCAAAAAAGAGCTTGTTGGAGTGGGTTTTTTTTTTCCTACTCACTCCCAAAATGTCCAGTTTAAACCAGATTTTCTGGAGCTAATGAAGTTCTTATAGGCTTCCTAAAAACCTGTGGCCAAGCAGAAGGATGAGGGCACAGCCTGGGTGCCAGCAGCAAGGGGAAGGCTGCAGCTTGTCTGCTCTCTGCTCAGATTTGGCTGCCCATCATTGCTGGCCAGGGGACACATTTTGGTGTTGTGCACATGTGCAGAAATGATCCATTCCCCACATAGGTCTGCACAGCAGGGCATGGGGAGGAAACTTCTTGTCTTAAGCAGCGCAGCTAAAGAATATCTTCTTGCATTTCAACACTTTGGGTTGGAGTCTTGTATCAGCCTGCTACAATTTATGTATTTGAGGGGTCTCTACCCTCAGCGTTGCCCCTGACTTGTTTCAAGCAGCCACTGGAGGATGTATGGTTGCTTGTGCCCTGACCTTTTCTTTTGGATTTTTAGGGATGGAAGGTTTAGGTTGGATGTCAGGGGAGGTTCTTTACTATGAGAGTGGTGAGGTGCTGGAACAGCTGCTCAAATAGGTTGTGGATGCCCCATCCCTGGAGGTGTTCAAGGCCAGATTGGATGGGGCCCTGGGCAGCCTGGTCTAATATTGAATGGGGAGGTAGGTGGTCCTGATGTGGCAGGGGGGTTGGAGATTCGTGACCCTTGAAGTCCTTCCAACCCTGGCCATTCTGCAATTCTGTGATCTCCCTGCTGTACATGAGAGCACAGGAGCCACCTGTGACTCATCTCTGGGTTAAGCTGCAGTGCAGGAGTTTGGGAGACGGTGTTGCAGCTTGAGAAGCAATTGTACCTAGAGGGATGTTGCTTCATCAGGGGATGAGTAAAACTAGCTTTAAGGAGCGAGGCATTACGAAACACCCTGACAACGGATTTATATTTATTTACTGGCGGCTGCTCAGTTTGAATGCGAATCTCTGAGTCGTGTCAAATTTCAGAACTGTTGGTGCTTTTCCATGGAGTCTGAGCACTGGCTGCTTGTATGTATATGCAGCAAATTGCAACCCTGTGACATTTCCCACTTGTGCCCCATCCTCGTGGTAGCAGCTCCTGCATGCCCATGGGTCTGTGGCATGGACTCGCTTGTGCTGTGCCTCTCGCCCAGTGTGTGGGTGGGCAGAGGCCCCAGAAGGGAGTGCCTGCCTTTGGAAATCATTTTGCTAAAAAGTCTTAGTGGGAGTGCTTCCTTCCCGATGGCTTGTACCACAGCTAGCTGGGTTGGAACCTGTTGGCGGTTCAGTATCTTATTACTGATAATTGGAGCTATCTCACAAAGTCTGCCGAGTGGCATCATCATTGAAACAAAATACATCGTGCCAGTGGTTTAAAGGAAAAGCCCACAGAATGGTTCAGTTAGTGACTGAAAAGTACTCCATGGGCCATCTCTGTTTTTCTCAGCTATTAAAAACTCAGACACGCAGCCACTCAAGTACTGATGCCATCAAATGTGGTCAACGCAGACACTTTAGCCTGCAAAAGTGAGCCAGAAAGGGCATTAAAATGTTTAGTCTATGACATACTTCCTTATTTTTGTCATTTTGACATTTGTGTTGTATCGCTGAGGATTTTGAAAAGGAAGACCCAGTGAACCAAACTTAGCTGAGATCTTCATAATGCTGCAGCCGTCTGTTTTGCATTTGCTTCAGACTGACCACCTGCATGCTGTTAACCTCTGGAAAGTTACTGCAATCACAGTTGTTGTTGTTTGTTTAAAAGTTTTGTAGCTTAAGGAAAATGTTAGTAACCGGTTACTTAACCTACACTGTTTACTGATCTCACTGAACTTGCAGATGCAGCTTTGCTGGCCGGTGAAAACCGGGAGTCATCTGGTGCCAGCAATAGCTTGCACTTATTTTTCAGACAGCAATAGGTTGAGCAATTAGTAAGAGAAAGTTCTTCATAAATGTGCTCTTCATCTGTTGGCTATTTGAGCTTGGTTTCCAACTCCAAAATGTGACTTAGTAGATGTGGAAGGTAGCTCTCAATGAGCCAAACTCTCAGAGCAGCTTGCTGGAGTTCTGAATGCTGCTGATTACACATGCAAACCCCCAGAGGTGCCTGTGAAAACGTACAAGAACTGTGGAGGCAATTTAAGTGAGTAAGACAGATGTGTTCATATTAACATTCTCTGACTAGAAGGATTTAAATTGCAACCATGAAGCCTTTTACTTCTACTTTAGCGTTTAAACATCAGGCATTACTTCTACAAGAGCATATTTTTGGGAAGCTTTGCAGTTGAGAATGTTGTGTTTTTCTTGCAACAAAGAACAGAAATACGCTTTCTTTAAAGGCCTTTGGTTATAAGGGAGGGAACAAACTCAAAATTGCAAAGGCTGTCAACATATCTATGCTTAATCTGCAACATACCTGTGAGGAGGGCATGCTGCTTGATTCTCCTATCTGAAAACTTCACACCTGTAGAGAATCAATTTGTTTTACAAAGCCCAGTCCTTGTACTGAATCAGGAATATGACCGGCGTACACTGTGTATCATCTACAGAGCTTGTGATCACAGATCCTGCTGCTCCTTCAAGCCTGCCCTTTCCTGTAACAGAGCAAAATGTAAGGAGCTAGTGACTCTTAAGCCATGAGTTCAGGCATGTCCTTTGTAGTAGAGCTTAGAACACAGACGATAGAGGGGATGTTTTCCAAACTGATGACAAGTATTTGGTTTGGTTGCCAGTACCACCAAACCTTTTGGCTTGGGGTTTCTCTATTAGTGTGAGCTATGGGCAAAGGCCTTTCCAAGTAGGACTGACCCTAGGGTAGGAGACAAAGAGGGAATAAGGGGTACTTCCCTGTGCAAAATCAGGAATTTTCCTTAATAAATCCAAAGCCAAAAATGTCTGAAATGGCAAAATTAGTCAGGAGCAAGAATACATGTTTTCTGTTGCACCTAGATTTCTACTCTTTGCTTGGCACATGGTTGTCCCAGCCCACGATGTGTTGGGCCAGCTGCTTGGGCTGCAGGCTATGGGAGTGGGGACACCAAGAAGCACTACAAAAGCATTTCAGGATGCCTTTAAGAAAGGGAAGATAGTTTCCAAGTGAAATTTAGGAGCACTTGTTGTCAACGCCTTCTTCAAAGAAATGGTATGGTTGAAAAACCAAATTTTCCGTCAAAAAGCCATGAAGTTAAACTTTCTGCCAACATGCTCTTAACCTCACCGCTGCTTTATTGGGTTTTTGTTTGTCTGAGTGGGTGTCTGTGGGGACAGTCAGGCATGTGGATTCAAATGAGCTGTTCAAATAGATTAAACAACTTTAAACCCCTCTGTGGTCTTTGGAAGTGAATTAGATTAAAGTGAATTAGGGCTATTTTAATTCTGAATGAGTGAGTCCACATGGGCTTAATATGGCTGTATATAGAAACCCACATTAAAATCACATCCTTAGTTAACTCAGATTGTTTCCCTTGCAGACAAGCCTATCCTGTCTCTTTATTTAGCAGTGCACACGGAGCTTGCTTCCCTCTTAACTTGCACTATTGACAAGTAAAGGAGCTAAATAAAAAATGATACCATTTTTGTTCTGGTCTAAATGGATGCACAAACAATAGGTCGGTAATGCATCTGGCCTGCGAAGTGTCCAGAGAAAGAAGCTGTGTCTAAATAGCTTTCAGCTATTAGCATTGAAATCAACAACACTTGCCAGAAGAGAGCCTTCAGCATTAATTCCATAAGCTATAAATTATTGCAGGGGTCTGATTCCTTGGAATGAAATGCGGGAGATAGATGGCACAGAAATGTTATTAATGGATAGTTTACCACATTCCTAACTGCACTGACTTCATGAGAATACTTTATATTACTATCTGGAATAGCAATACTTGGGATTTATTAAAATGACTGAGTACTCATTGTTAGCTAGAATACCATACTATATTGGAAACATAAAGTATTCCGCATCAAAGCGTGTAATCTACATTTTTCCTTTTCATCCTTAATTTGATTATGAACTATTACTATGCTTTACCATAAAATAGGGAAGTCGTACATTTTGATGGTTTCTCAAGTGCTGGTTTTACTTTCTGCACAAATACTTCGTATCTTTTCAGCACAGTTATTTAGCAGCCATTTTGGGTTAATTATTGTCATTAACAACATGAGTCCTGTGAGGGAATATCAATTAAAATATGCACAGCTGAACTTTCAAATGAGTAAATAATTTAGTTTTTGAAAATGACTGGAAACAGCAGGGTAACAGTCAAAAGGGGAACAATTATTTTAATGCTTATTTGACAAATGAGTAATTTTTACAGCAAATTAGTTTCTTATCATAGCACCCCTACTGGTAACAAGAGAGAAACTGTTAACAGGAGTTTTAAAAATAAAAGCTGCTAAGTTATGCATGCAAAGTTAAGGAAATCATTTGTATGAAGAAAAGGTGATTATGATACACATTGTTAGCTGAAGAATGTTGCCATGGGAATCTAATTAGGGATATAAATCACACAAAATTATGTGTATATATAGGACTGGGTACATTAAAGTGATACGCACATTTATCCATCAATTCTGCTCCTTATTGTTGAGGTGTTGAACAATTGCTTTTCCTTCTTGACTCTGCTAAATGGTTACGGTGATTGAAAGTTAATAAGTTGTTGGAATTGAGTATAAATAATAACAGCAAACAAAGTTAGCCTATGAAGTACAGAATTTTAGGTTCTATTGTGTAATGCTCATTCCTCTGCAGCACAGAAGGCAAAGGACGTATAAAACTTTGCAAGGTGGGAGTGGGTGTTATTCCTGGTTTGGAGGAAGTTTGACTTTTTAGTTCCATCGTCCTGGGTTAAGTACGTGGTTATTTGAGGAAAGAAGGAAAATTGGGAGGGTCATAGTGAAGAAGTAAGGGAAATATATAGAAGCTGAAGCTACTGAAATTGTTTGTGTTGTTTTGGGAACACTGAAAAGATGTTACAAGGCCTTCACGGGAATTAAAACAGAAAAGAAATGTCAACAAAGCTGTGTTTCTCATATTCTCATGCCTTTTTTCATTTCTGATTTTCACTGTGTTCAGCCTGATTGCTATTCATAGTCAGCACCAGTGCTGCTGCTGGTTTCCCACAGCTGTGATTTTGAGTAAGCAGGTAGTTTGTTACAAGACAGAGATCACCAGGGGCAAGTCAGGATTTCTGTTTGGCTTTGGAGCTTTTTGGATCCATCTATGAAGAGCCCAATTGCACTGAGTGGTGCTGAGTTAGAATTGTGCTCAAGAAATTTTCAGACCAAACTTTAAATAACCAGACCTGGTCCATTGGGTCAGGGAATGAAAATGGGGTGCCTCCAACCGTCTCAGTGTGGGTGAGGCCCGGGTTTAGCATAGGAATTAGCTAAAGCCTGTATCTCTGATTATGGCAACACTGAAAGCCTTAGTCTCCACTTTCTGCTAGAAACTGTTGCTTGTGTCTCTTCTCAGCAACTGGCCAAGTGCAATGTTAACTGTTACCATTACATGTTGCACTGTGTTCTCTAGTCTGGAGACGCGTTTTGGGACTCGGCTCTGTAACATGCCAGGACCAAGATTTTTTTTTTCCATCAAACCTCAGTGCAATAAAAGCAATTGCAGTATACCCAGTGTGGTCACACACCTTCTGATGACACCCACAGCAGAGCATATAATTAAAGATTTAGATTTAATGCTGGCTCCTTTGAAGAGCTCCTCCGATTGCAGAGGTGCTCTGGCAGAGGTATTTCCTCACTGGGGTACATCTTCCATATCTTTTTTCAGCACTGTAATAAGACAGGCAAAGGCCAATAAAAGATGTTGTGAAACAATGTAATGTCATAGATTAGAGATAGGATGGAGCTGCTGAAGGCTGGAACTGGGGAATGGCTGTAAGCCAGAAGAACATCTTGTTTGGTCTGTTTTTAAGGAATCTGTTTTTAAGGAATCTTCCTTCTCCCCCCACTTCTCCCCTTCTCTTCCTCTCCCTCCCCCTTCCCCCCCCCCCCCCCCCCCCCCCTTTTTCCCCCTTTTTTCTTTTTTCTTTTTTTTTTCCTTTTTTTTTCTTTCTCTCTCTCTCTCTCTCTTTTTTTTTTTTCCTATATACACTTATCTTGCAGTAGTGCCTATTTAAACAGCTTCACTTTTCTCTGTTTGGCTCATTTCACCACAACACTGCCTTGCACCCTGCCTCAAGCCACCACACAGTTTCTCCCTGAAATCTCACAGCTCTAAAATTCCATAGGAAAACAGAATGATGTCATTCAAGTCAGTCCATAATTTTCCAGCTGCTGGAAGAAGGCATGTTGTGGTGTTTATTTCGCTACTTATAAAGATTTGTGGCGATGAGGGAAATATTTTACTTCCAAGATCATTGTTCAAGTAATTGAAACTGCTCATCTGGAGCTTTGTGCCCATAGTTGGGGGAGCAGAGGGACAGCAGGCAGGGAAACATACGTGCTGTGAGTAGGTAACTGTGGGTATGCAGCTTAGTAGGTGTTATGGGGCTATCTTTTTCAGCTTTGCTTCTGCAGTGAGAAGTAGAGCTTTATGGAATGGACAGCCTTTCAGTATGCTGAGCCAGTGCAAACCTTTGGCATATCCATCGCTAGCTTTGTGATCCACAAGGCTTCACCTGAATCAGGCAAGCCTTCTCCTTGGCACTGTCTCAGGTTCCTTTGTCTTTTGGTATGGATTGTGCTCTGCTGAGATGCAGGCTGTCCTGTAAGCCAGAACTCTGTAAGTGATGAAAATTGCTTATTGCAGTTTCGGTTAATTGTGGATTTGAAAACCTCTCAGCAGACATTTTCAGAGTGGACAAAGGCTTCTTGAAGCTTACATCCTGCTGAAAATGAAGGTCCTTTGAAGTTACTTAAAAAAATAAAAAATAAAAAAATAACAAATTGGTCCTGAACCCTGGATCGCCTCCCTTTTTATGATGGAAAATCTGCACCACTGCTCAGGTGTCCTCAGGCGAAGGAAGGGAGAGAAGGGGCAGACAGCTCAGAGACTGGGAGACCTCGTGTGGATGAATGCCCTCATTTGCTAACCACGTTTCTTGTAGGCTTTAGGCAGCACTGTGGAAAACAGGGCAGCTTCAACACGTGAAGTCTTGGTCAGGCGCTCTCAGTGTTTCAGCTGGGGAACCCTAGCCAAGCTCGCCCTCTGGTTTGTCTGAGCACTCCAGGAAGGCTGGATGCAATAACGAACAAAAGCCTTTTGGATGCTGCTGTTGCTCATTTTTTCACTGTGTGGGTCTATGAAAGCATTGCTGCCTTTTGGGAGCTCAGCTGGAAGAAGAAAACAGGCCTGGAAAAAATAACTGCATTATGTGAGACCACTGGCTACTGCTGGAATTGTGTCAGTTTGTAACATGTCAGGCAGGTTCGCTGTGCATCCGCTGCAAAGCTTCTGCTGACAGGACTTGAGCCCTAGCACTGAGAGCAGCCAACAACAGCAAAGAAGGAAAAAAGCTGTAGGCTCTGGGACCCTGTGTGATGCTGGAGGCTGTGGGCAATGTAACCCAGTAAGGAGAGGCAAGGAGTCTGCTGAAGTGCTCCCCGATGCGCGCGCAGCTCATGGAGGCAATCATTGGGACAGGCAACTTGTTGCCCAGATGTAAGAAGACTCCATGTCTTCTTGGGGAGTGACAGGCAGAACGGCTGCAGATGTGATTTAGCACCCTGATTTTTTCATTGCAGTCAATTCCACGCAGTTTAACTTCACTCTTTCCCCTTCTCCGCTTGCCTTTTCTGTCATGCTTGGCACAGCGCTTTCCTCTCATTGCCAGCTTAAGGGAATAAACATTGCCCACACAGGAATGCATGCAAGATGGACACGCGACAGTCACCCCTCACAGGCTGTTGGAGTGCCTACAAAAGCAGAGCTGAAGTTCGTCATCATTGATCGGGGGTAGAAATTAAAACGACCTCTTGAACTAGACGCATAAATGCAGGCTCTTCAGCTTTTAACCCTGCTCTCCATTACCTCAACATATTTTACCATGAAGGAAACACATAATGTATTCTTTGTCGCATATGATCCACACCCTTGTGTAAACGATGTTTTCAGTCCTTTTCCCATGCAGGTGCATTACCCAATAAGCATTCTTCAGACGCGCCAGTTAACGCTTTACTGCTTAGCAAATCTATTGGATTAACACAATCACAGTAAAAGTGCAGGACAAAATAAATATTCCCCAAAGAAACCTTAGGAGGATTTTGCCATTTCTTGGCTATAAGAGATGATCCCTCAGCAGACACCAGACCGGCCTTGTTTTCATTCCTCTTATTTCATCTGTCCCAGTGGACCAAGAAAAATGGATCAGTGCTCAGGCAACAGGAGAATGAGCAGCATTGTTTGTATTATCTGTAGTTTTTGATTCAGTCTACAGGGAAAGCTGAGAGTCAGGGGAAGAATCAAGGATCTTTGTATTCAGCCAACTTCCAAACCTTTGGTGGCTGGCCAGCTTTGCAAAACTTAATTGTATGTTTGCATTGCGTGTTGCAATACCTTGGAGACCTACAAAGTGGTTCTCATACGTCCCTTTTGGGTGCTGAGCTACTCCAAACATCCCCATTAAACAACATACAGCTTCCATATTCACAATGCAACGTCCTATACCCCCCAGTCAGTGCTGTAGTGGCCTCTTAACAGCCTGATAGTCCACAGGGAGGCTGCAGGATTGCTCTGTCCATCGCTCCAGGACCTTCCTGAGGCATGCTTTGCCCTGGGGTGCTGGCACTAACACCTGTTTAACCAACAAGGAGCTGGTCATCTGTGCCCCGCTTTCTCTTTCTGATGCATCTTGAAGCAACGTTAGCTGTGTATCTAAGCTCTTGATTTATTTCTTGCTAATATTTGTCTTTGAATCATCCTGTGGTGGAATGGGAACGCTGCTTTATCAGGGGCACAACTGCATTTTTTTCTTTTTCCACCACTTTAACTTTTTGGCCCAGTTTGAGTCATTTAACCTTGGAAGTGAGTTTGTATCTGAATGTGACCGGATTGATCCATACTACTGTCAACACTTCTTTAGGGGAGAGAGAGAGTGACAAAGAGAAAAAAAATAAGGTAAGCAGTGAATTTATTGCACTCCAGATGTCAGGGAAATGAACATAAAAGTGCAGATGCCTCGTAGTCAGGAAGACTGCTCAAATGTATGCAAATGGGCGACAAGTTTATGTGAATGTAGTTGATAAAAAAAAAAAAGAAAAAGCAAGAAGAAAATGCTTAAATAATCCTTTTCTTATCGCTGTGAGTCTTGAACACTGAATTCGATGGAAGCCATGATTGTAATGACCCAAAGAAGACCAAAGCCCTGATAAACATGCTCAGCCAGGTAGACTTCGACTGATCTTAACATTCTTGGACATGCCATTAAAATGCCATGAATTCATGCATTCTAACTTATGGGGCCTATTGATCAAGCTTTTCCTTGCACAGCAGTATTTAGGTTATTCTGCAAATCATCTTCATGGCTAGCTATGAGAGTTGTCCACAGTGTCTTCAGTTAGGATAGTGTAAATGTATGGGGTTTAAGTGAGAGCAGATGTACTTGCATGTACATTTCTCATCTGAGCTTCTCAATTGTTTGGGAGTAACAAAACCATTCCCTCTGTCAAATATGCTTCCAACTTGTGAATTAATTATATCTGCTTCCCTGCAAACTTTTTAGGAGCAGCTGGTCTTCCTGGCATCCTTATTAGCATGCAAAGAAGCTTCTTGGTAGTATGAAATGCCAAAAGCAAAAGCCCTACAGTGGATACTCAGAATCAAGTGGTGTCTGCAGCTAGGTGCAGGAAATAGCTTTCAGTGGGCAGCATAAGGTATCCATCCCGATGCATTATTTTGATTTACCTTCTATCTCTTTCTACTGTTGGATAAATACAAAATTATAGTCAGGCAACCATAAAATTAGGGAAAACTGATACAGTCTGGATAATCTGCTGCTAAACAGCTTGTATGTATCTGTGTCCAAACCCAAGTCTTTAAATAAAGCTTCAAGTGAACTAGCTTTTCTGGCTGTCTTCACTTCCTATGCAAAAGGGATTTCTAGATGGCCACTACTATTTATGTTATGGAGCATTACTTGGGTATATCTTTTGTTTGTCCACGAAAGAAAAGACTTGCCATGTATGTAGTCCCATGATGCAATAGTAGAACCTTTAAAAAGTTATTAAACAGGTAGTAAAATTCTTTTACAAAATGCACTTTGATTTGTACAGTTTTTAGAAATGGCAGAGGACAAAACTACATCCTTACCCCCATTAAATCCTCGTAGGAATCCAGATATATAAAAAAAAAAGCCTTAATTTACAATTGCTGGGTTTTACTATACAGGGAAGGTGAGAAAAATAATACAAGTTATACAGCTCACTTCTTACAAATACCAACTTATATGAGCTAACACTGGCAGTTAACATCCTAGATTTTTCTCAGCAATAAGCTACATCTGCAGAACTTATGGGCTGGGTTTTATAAAGTTCACAATCCAGAAATGTCTCTGTGCTAAAGGGCTTTTGCTCTCTAGCTCAGGGCAAGTTTTATATGCTACACTCAGTAACCATCTTTTTTTTCTAGAGAAGTATATGCATGGATCATGGATTAAAACATTTTACTATGTGCCAGCTGGATTTTATTAGCTGAATAGATTATATCCTAAACGGGTCAACTACCTCTGATTTAAATGCATGGAGAATGGGAAACAGCATTTATTCATGCCGTGGGTTTATCATATGATACTGCAGTTATGCTTCACTTCCAGCCACTGTCTGAATGTGAGAACAGGTTACAGGGAATCTGAAGTCAAGCTCAAAACTGATCTCACTTTGTTTCAATAAATACAAGGGTAGTATAAAGAAATAAATCTTAGCAGCCATTGCGATGATGGGAACTCAATGCATCCTCAGCTGGCTGCAAACCTCTGAGTCTCTGAACGTGTTACAAATAGAAATGGCCAGAGCACATCTGAAATAGCTGGAGTAGTGGTAGGTGTGGAGTGTAAGCAGCCTGGGAGCCTATTCTCCTCTAGCCATGTCATTTTACTGCAATAATTTGAATGGAACTGGATGCGGTTAAATTAGTAAATTGGGATAAAAGTAGAAAAGTGGTGGCTTGGTATTAACCATGTCTCAGCCTTCACTGACAGAGTCTGTGTTTGGGGCATTTCAGTATAGGTATACTGAAAAATTTCCATGTGTCTACTCAGATCTCCCCCAAATTCCTTCCCAAATATTGTTTCAGTTTTTCAGTGTTTAGAAGGTCCTTAAAAGATCAGCATCCGCACAAGATCTATTCTGCTCAACTTGTTGACAGGTGAAATTAACGCATAATACAGCCTTGTGTATAAGACAAAATCATTCTGCCATAGTGGCGTTACAATGCAGCTGGGTGCAGCACAATTCTTGTTCTCATTCCCTCTTGCAAGATATCTCTGTGGTGAAGACCTTTTCCTCCACCAGGAACTGTTGCAGAGACAACAAGAATGTGGGAGGCACTCAGTACACTCAAAAAATCACCAAAGCAGGAGAAGACCTCCAAGATCGTGCAGTCCAACTGTCCGCCTCCCACCAATATTTTCTCACTAAACCACGTCCCTCCGTACAACATGTAAATGTTTCTTGAGCAACCCCAGGGACAGTGACTCCACACCTCCCTGGACAGCCTGTTCCAGCTCCTGGCCTCTCTTTCAGAGAAGGAATTTTTCCTAATATCCAACCTGAAGCAGGTGTGACACCTGTAGATAGAAAGAGTTATCTCAATGAGAGAAGGAAAAGAGGGATGGTGTTACAACTTCATCTTGGTTGTCACAATTAGCTCCTATTAATTACATGATTCAGTATTATATTATGGTTTTCAGTGAGACCTATGTAATGGTTATATAGCCATGCAACAGTTTCCCAAGGGAAGCAGGAGAAATCTATTTACTGATTTGCTTAAATCTCTTTGAGTAAAGCAGTGGAAAACACTCTGTAAGATATAATCATCCACTGGCAGGAGGTTGGAAGAGGTTATATAATAGCGATCATATTTCTGTGACAATGAATGATTCTGTTTATATAATATTCATTTCTGGTCATGTATCCTAGACTTTGCTTATTTTTGTCTCATCCCAAGATAATGCAGAAGATAAATTCAACTTACCATTTTGGCCTGTGCTTTTTAGAAAATATTTAGACGTTTCTTGTCTAAATATGTGAGTGTAGCTGTTGCAGTGCACACAAACTCTTGCTTCTCTTCGAGGCATGCATCTTTTTCTTGCAGTAGACCGTTAATAAAAAAGGAGAAAAGAGAGGGTCTTGGGAATTACACAAGTCAGTTTAACCTTGATATTTGGAAAGATACTAGAAGAAATTATTAAGCAATCTATGTGTAAGCACCATCCAGATAATAAGGTGATAAAAAAGAGTCAACACACATTTGTCAAGAACAAATCATGTTAAACCAATCTAATTGTCTTCCTTCAAAGGGAAACCAGCTCAGGGTGGATAAGGAGAAAATGGTAAACGTGATGCATCTTGACTGAAGCCAGGCTTTTGACACTATGGCTCATAGGTAAACTGCAGAAATTCAGCCTGAATAACGGGGAAGCGCCTGCCTCTTTAATAACATGTGCTCTGCTAAGCGCCCTGCTGACATCAGAATTTCCTTTTGCTTTCTGAGCAGGGTTCATCATGAGCCTGGTTCTTGCTGATAATTTCATTACTGAAAAATTTAAGGAGGGTATAGGGGAGGTTTAGGTTGGATATCAGGAAAAACTTCTTTACAGAAAGGGTTGTTAAGCACTGGAATGGTTTGAGTCACCATTCCTGGATGTGTTTAAAAACCATTTGGATGTGGTGCTCAGGGACATGATCTAGCAGAGGTTGTTAGTTAGGGTAGAACGGTTAGGCCGTGGTTGGACTCGATGATTTTTAACGTCTTTTCCAACCTGAGCAGTTCTATGATTCCATGATTCCAGGTTAAGAGGCTACAGAAGTTCTTTTGAAGACAGCAGTAGGAGTAGAAAAGATCATGATACGTTAGCAAAAAGAAAACAAAACAAAAAAACCCACTGCCATCATGATGGTATTCAGATGCTAAAATTGCAAGATAGTATGCTTCTGATAAACTGTAAATATACAGATTTGCAGTAGCAGAGAATATGGTGTAGTAGATCCTGGCAAGTAGAATAGGAATGAAATATGCAACAGTGGTACTAAAAGAGCAACACGCAGTGGGCAAATTATGAGCAAAACTGTTGTGTGTAAGACATCCCTATTCAGTACTAAAAAGTTGAAAGCTGGATTTTTGGGTCAGGTTTTGAACTTTCAAAAGTGATGCAGAAAAATGGTCTGTATTCCAGAAAAAATGACTCTCAAATTGTTCAGGATTCAGAAAATACAATCTGTGCTGAAAGACTGAAAGATTGGTGTGTGTTCATCCAGAGAAGATGTCTGAGGAAAGGCGTAAGTCTTCTAGTAGGCAGATACTGTAAGGAAAAGGATACAACCAGTCGACATGTCCACTGAGCATAGGGTAGTAAGTACTATATTTTCGCCCATGTAATGGAAGGGTCTGTGAAAACTGAACTGCAGTCAAGATTTAGCAAATCAGTGTTCTTACTTGCTCAGGCATAATGAGAAATGTCGCACCTATCTTTCAACAGTGCTACTGACCCTGCTGTGTGCTAGCTGCTCTCTTTACCCTGATAGTCATTATGTGTCCGTGTCTGCTTTACCTTCCAAAGGTGCAGAGCGTCTATGGATTTACATCCTGATGCTTGCAAAGGGATGGACTTAACTAAGGTGTGGATTAAAGACATGAAAATAAATTCAAGTTTGGCTTTGCTAATAGCAAAACAAGGCTTTTGGCTGCTTAAAAAATGTCTGTCTATGTAAGACTGGTAAGCACTGGAACAAATTACCTAGGGATGCTGTAGATGCTCCTTGGAAGGTTTTAAGAAGTTTGACAGGCATCTGTTGGCTGAAAGTAAACTCAATACTACTTCTGGGTAGGGAGATAGACTGGATGATCTCTGGAGTTTCCTTTAAGCCTGACATCTATATGATTTCTGCAACATAGCGTTTTGCAGTAATAGAATATATTTTTTATGTTGCTGCAAAAAAATAATAATAAAAAAAAAATCACAGAGCTGACGTAATCCAGGCAGCTTTACTTTATGATAAGAGATGAAAATATAGGTACGAATTCATAAAAGTCTCGGGAAAATAAATGCCTGATCTGACTTTAAATATAAATGAACACAGAAAGAATTACATGCTGAATAGTGATTCTGCAGAAGAAAACTAGCTCACTTCCTCAGCACCAGCTATCACAGGGCATTGATTATCTATCTTGTCTAGTTTGTGTGATAACATAAGAATTTAAATTGTAGCCTCGCCCTCAAAACAAATACAGATGCTTTTTCTCTAGGCGTTAATCTCCCAAAGGCCCATGCTCTTGTAATATAAACAGACCTCTGAGCTCACGCCTGGTTAGCTCTGTATCAAATAAGCTGTATTAATAACCTGGGTCAAAACTTGCTCCAGGCAACCCGAAGGCAGCAGCCACCCAAATGCATGTGCCCCGACACCTTTCCAGGGACAAACCTCTCATAGCTGGGTCTTGATTTATGCCCTGCCTGTATGTTTTCTGTTTGGGGGAAATGCAGTGTTTGTTCAGCGCACAAGGCTCCAGATAACTGCTGCTTTTTAATCTCATCCTGCTTCTCTGGGGAATGCTCACCTTGGCCCCAAATGAAAACCGAGGGGAAAATGAAGAAACTGAACTGTTCCAAATGGTCTCTTTCATCTCCTAATTCACTGCTGTGTCGCCTGTGGCTCTTAAACAGGAGTACGTGGTTCCTCAGTCAGCAGTCTTGGGTGATCTGCCCCAGTGCCCTCCGGCTCCTTCAGGAAAGCTCTTGCTGAGGCTCTGGCTGTAGTTAAGAGCTGGGTGCTGCTGGTGCTTGGTGTAGGGCAGCCTTACCAGCATCTGCTTTTTGCCTCGCTTGTGCTACGCATGGCCTCTGAAGACAGAAAGGCAGAGGGCAGTCTTCATCTGCTGTGTGCGAGGCCTGGCGCTCCCTCCACTCCACCCCGGCCGCAAACAGTGGCACGCATCCACTGCAAACAATAGCTGCACCAGAGATGGCTGCCTCCCATGGGTGGCCTTTCAGAAGCAGGGAGATTTTGAAAGAAAACTGCTGCTGTGCCCAACTTCCCTTGTGTACATGCTGCTACCAGAAGCTTCCCCTACAAATCCCTTTTCTTCCGTGCCAAAGCCAAGTCCCACTGCAGCCTGTAACTAGAGGAGCATCCTGCTGGCTTCTACAAGGCATTTGTCTGAGGGTGGCACGGAATGGCTTCCAAGCAGCAAATCATTTTAGCTCCCCTCTAACGAACGCTGTGCACTCCTCTGCCAATCTGGAATTTGCCCCCCTGTGCCTGAGCTGGTCAGGACTGGTTAACCCCTTGCCATCTGCTCATCCCGATGATGGTTTGTCTGCCCATGGCTGTAGGGGACAAAAACCATGTGTGCATCACCCTGGGGTTCATTATAAGCATTCACAGGCCTGGTCTTGCCTTGGCTATGGAATACCGCCATGGCTGGACACAGCCACCAGATGTGGCTGCCAGAGCTGTGCTGAGCACGTCTCCACATTGCCTGTAGGCTCACAGTCTTGTCTCGGGAGGGCATAGCTTCCAAGAGGTCTGCGGGAGCAGGCTGCCATGTCCTCCTGTGGGAAGCAGCAGGATGGCACTGAAGTGGCTAAACCCAGCATGTTGAATCACAAGAGGCATGAGCTCCTCTGTCATATCAGATCTGGGCTGTTTTATCTTTGTTCTTAGTGCAGCACGCTTCCAACTCCCAGCTCTTGTGTAAAGATTGCTTATGCAAATGCTAAGGAAAATACTTGAAAGGTTTGACCCAAAGAAGAGTTTGCACATGATTTTATGGGTATTTTCAGCACTTTGAGATATAAAGACAGTCAGTTCTGATCTTTGATAGCTTCAGTGCCCAGGGCACTGGGCAACAGTTACACACTGTTGGTTACAGCTTTCTGGAGAGATGTCTTAAATTTCAGAACAGGCTTTCTTCTCTCTTGGTGTTGCTCAGTGCCCGAAGTCAGATGGATATCGACCAAAGTAACACATCTTAAACAATTTAACAAAATAGAAGCAAGCAAAAACTTCAACACAAAATAATTCTGCTTTTCCCAACAGATTGGTAATCCCATTCTGGGGTGAGTGGCTTTGCCTTTTCCAGAGTCACTGGGGCTCTTTCTTGGGACCTTTCCTAAACACTCCCAAAACTTTTGGGCCTTCTAAGTACACGAAGGAACAACTACAACAAAATGAGCACAACAAAAGGCACGAGCCTAAATGTGCTTTCAGGTGTACATCACTGACTGAAGTCACGTATGTGGAAACATCAGTGACTTCATCCTGGCTTACTGAAATTAAACAAAGACTGATATCCATTTATAATCTCAAGACTGCTGCCAATAAGATATTTTATTATTATGGTTCAAAAGAAAAGCAAAAGAACAACCCACACATCCACTAAAGAAACACATTTCACTAGAATGAAGGCACTTGAAGGCTGATGAAAAGACTTGCTGCTTGTGGCAGGTTAGTGGGGAAACATGAAACAAGTTTAGCAAAGTGATCAAAATCAACAACGAGTTTTACTTGTATTGTGGTACCTATGTTTACTCTGCTTTCATTAGATCAGCTTGTTTTGTAATAACCTTTTGTCACTTGAATAGTCGTGTTTTCCTACTGTTCTTTCAGCAGAGGGAAAAGCAGGATATTTTAAATAACAATGTTTAATTTTAATTAGAAGGCAAGCAGCTCAATTGCTTGTTCTTTTCTTGACTAGATTACATTTAATGAATACAACAGAGGACTTACCAAAATGTTCCTGAAGTAACGTAAGGCATATATACTGTCCCACCTAGAAAGGACATCAGAATTGAATTTTGAAATGGTTTTATGCAGATGGATTTCTTGTGGATAAATGCAATCAGCTTCCTTTTCTGCTGTCCCAATGAAACCTTACCAGGGCATCCAGGAGCGAGAATTGCTCTCTTAACCTGAGAGAACCCCTCTCTAATCCTACACCTTCAGGCTATTTACTGCTCTGGTGGTAAACAGCCTGAGGACGTAGTGTTCCCATTCTACTGGTCATACATGCAAGGACTCCTCTAGAAGAAATGTTCTTCATCTCCTAAAATAAAGATGTGATTTATTCCCGGGGAGAGAAAGTTTTTAAAAGACAAATTACATCATGAAAACCTTTTTTTTTTTGGTGATACAGCTCTTTGTCACTTGCCAATGTGAGTAGCTTGTTTGGGTCTGGCATCTTCCATAACCCTGCATTAGCACTTGGCTGTCATATCAGGTGTGTAAAACCAGTCTGCCTATTATACAGTGAGCTGTGATTGAATTCTTTATTTATGACTTCTGCCCCACATTGCTTTAATTAGAATGCAAATTAAGGATTTCCTGGAAAGCTGCTGTTTACTTCTGCTGTACTTTACATGTTTCATTAGTCTTAGGATCCTGACACAGAGTCAAGTAATGTCAATTTAACAAGTTATCAGTCAGTGGAGCTGTTGTAATTGTACATCTCCATGCACAAAGGCTTCGTGGGCTGCAATGTGATTCTGCTTCATTTTTTGCCTCCAGTGCAAAGCGTTGAGGCTGTGTTATCTTGTCCTGTACAAGCTGCTGCGGCTCAGCTAATTAGAGATAACTTCTTCACACAGTGTGGCTTGATCCTGTGTCTGCGCCTCTAATTTACACCCGTGCTTCTGAACCTGGCTTTGCAAGACATTTTCATCTGGGAAACACGCTTTTCACTGGAAAGTAGATTTTTTGCCACTGCTCCTGATAGTGATTGAATAGTCTGTATCCCTGAATGGAGGGATGTTGAGGTGGATTGGGACCGATTGGGACTAATTGGTCCAGAAATTGCAGTTTTTCTGCGCTGTTTTGCTTTTAACCACACAGCTTAGCACAGAATCACTCTCCCAAGTCCCTGGTTACCAGTCTTTTCCATAGCTGACCCTCTCCTGAGGAAGCTTCTGACTGACTTTGGTGCCTCTGGAGCTCCTGGCACCTGCAGAGGTTTGGCATTGGCTGGACCTCTTTGGGCACAGCCACCACTGGCGGCTTGCAGATCATTGCTTCTCTCTGCTTGCCTATGGCTGTGTGAGATGCAGGGCTTTCTTAAATATTGGGGATAACATCACATCAGAGGGCAATACATCTGCTGCTTGGAAAATAACCGCTACCACTTAGCCCTTCAGCATGCTGCTTGTGAAAGCCTTATTTCTGAGAGTGCTTCAGCCCCAGAGGGAAAACGTTCATGTAGATTGCTCTAAAGGAACTTACACCAAAGTAACCAGGAATATGGCCCCTGGCACCTTTATTTTCCTCGGCTTCTGCGGTGACAGAAGGGAATGGAGAAAAGTAACCTACCCCACTTCTGTTTGAAAATATTTGGCTTGAGTGATGTGAAGATTTCGGTAGATCTGTGACAAGTTCAAAGACTATAAATTATTTAACAGTGGTTCTACTTTTGTGGAATTATTTAAAGTATCATAATTGCAGCTCAGCTTCCCAGCCTTCATTTTCAAGTCTGGAATTCTGTTGGGAACTATCATAATCACTGAAGAGTATAACATTACAGGCTGGGTATAAAAATATCTTTTTAATGACTAGCAAATTAGTGAAATGTCTTGACCTGAATCTAGACCAAACAGAAGACAGTGTTTTTATGGAGGGGGAAGAAAGACTAAATTGTCACCACATTGTTATTCTTGCTAAATTCTCCACTACTTAAAATGTCAGTTGATTAGATAAAATTTGTAACACTGTGCATCAATGCAAGTGATGAAGGGCTGTGTGTTACATAGTATCTTGGCATTTCTGCACTTTTGTTTTCCTTTTAATGCTAGCATGCGCATTCTGTGACTGAAACTTGGAAAAATAAAGGCTATTCATTACTTTAGTACCCTGTGAACAATAGAGATCATGAAAGGCATTGCAGGGAACTCCTCTGCCTGTTGGCTCTTCAAGAAGCAAGATGGGTCCTTGGAGAGTTTCTTCATAGGCTTCAAGTTATTGTTGTGTGCATGATCTGCCTGGTTAAACTGTGTGTCTGACTTGACTTAAATAGGATCTAGAAGTGACAAGAGTTTCCCACTCTGTATTATGCTTCCAAGTACTGCATCTCTATTTACCTGTGCTCGGGAATTTTATTCTCCAAACTTCAATTTGCAAATGAATTGTAGGAAACTGAGCACTTTTGTTCTTATGTGCAATCAGATGTCAGTGTCTAAATTCTCAGTTTGAGCTATTTTGAACATTTAGAAAAGGTACCAAGTGGATTTCTGCAGAGAAGGATTCAGTTCAGTTATGCTATCCATTTCCAGTGCGATTTGGAACGAGTCACTGACCTTTCTGTTCTTCATTTCCCCCAACCAGAAGAGATGATATCAACCTGTTTGTGTGGTGAGCATTAAGTTACCAGGGTTGCATTTGCAGTGCAGAGCCTCTGTATTAAAGGAGTGAAATCTTACTGTAGTGCAGACAAGCTGATTGCATTTTACCTTCTTAAGGGTAATATTGGTATATTGGGACAGAGACCTTGCTGCATTCACAGGACATCTTATGGAATGAAGCTGTAGTCTGTAAGGCAGAGCATCTACGTCAAAACAAGCAATAGGAGCCCATGATGCAAGAGCAAAGGCAATCTCAATTCCTTCCTTCCTTTCCTCCTGGCCAGAGCCCCCGCTGCTTTGCTTTGCTGCAGAAGTGAACACGGCTTTGCCTGGTTTCGACTCACCTGTTCTTTTAAAGACTTTCTCTGCTTTGGGTTAGATGGTGTGAGGGTCATTGAGTGCTCCAGCCTTTCAGCCCAGCTACCCAAGTCCAATGCTATTCATCATTCATCTTCAACATCTCTGCAAAATGCTGTAGCCACATGGCTCCATTATCTCCACTTGAGAGAAGCCCACTTTAATAAAAGCAGAACTTTTGCGGTCTTGGGAAGTGAAGACAAATGAGAAATGCATTTGGCACTTGGCTGAAATAAATGTGATTAGTCTTTAATTAACATGAGCACGAAGGAGATTAATAAATTACACGAAAAAGACTGTTATCCTGAGACACTGTATTCCAGAAGGACTTGTGGAGCAGGTTGGAGGCAATCTGCAGCAAGGCTGCACTCAGTACCTGCACGTATGGCACAGGCACACATGCTCCTCAAACTAGTGACATCTCCCAGGAGGTGAACGCTATGCGAACAACCATTTTTTTGCTAGCAAATGTCATCTGTTAGATATCAGTCTAATTTTCTGCAGTGACACAAAGCAGACTCCATCCCCCCTATATTGAAACAGCAGCGTTTCGTGAGCTTGCATGCAACCTTAGCATTCCTGCTCTGCTGTTCCTTTGGGCTGTGTGCTGACTTGCACCGGGGACCCAATTCCGAAGAATTTAGGCAAGTTTGTATCACGATGCAGCTATTTCTTTCACTTCTCTACACTGAGTTATGTCCTTTTACTCCTTGGAAATACAGAAATAGGTTGCTGTAAGAGCTCGCTCATTTGTTACCATCCCTTGCTGTGTAGTTTTGCTGAAGGAGTGCTGACAGATCAGGAAGGGCTTAGGAAAGGACTTCAGGAGAATGATCAGAAAGATGAAAAACCTATCCACAGGAGCTCAGTAGAATTAGCTTATCCTACACCATGGCCTAATGATATCCTAGACATACCTTGAGTGAAGAAGGGCTTCCTGTTTAAAGGATAGCTTTTATCCTCTACTGAGATTTGTTGACAAAATGGGAGATGAAGCTTCCTTCCTTCCTTCCTTCCTTCCTTCCTTCCTTCCTTCCTTCCTTCCTTCCTTCCTTCCTTCCTTCCTTCCTTCCTTCCTTCCTTCCTTCCTTCCTTCCTTCCTTCCTTCCTTCCTTCCTTCCTTCCTTCCTTCCTTCCTTCCTTCCTTCCTTCCTTCCTTTCCTTCCTTTCCTTCCTTTCCTTCCTTTCCTTCCTTTCCTTCCTTTCCTTCCTTTCCTTCCTTTCCTTCCTTTCCTTCCTTTCCTTCCTTTCCTCCCTCCCTCCCTCCCTCCCTCCCTCCCTCCCTCCCTCCCTCCCTCCCTCCCTCCCTCCCTCCCTCCCTCCCTCCCTCCCTCCCTCCCTTCCTTCCCTTCCTTCCTTTCCTTCCCTTCCTTCCCTTCCTTCCTTTCCTTCCTTTCCTTCCTTTCCTTCCTTTCCTTCCCTTCCTTTCCTCCCTTCCCTCCCTTCCCTCCCTTCCCTCCCTTCCCTCCCTTCCCTCCCTTCCTTCCCTTCCTTCCCTTCCTTCCCTTCCTTCCTTTCCTTCCTTTCCTTCCTTTCCTTCCTTTCCTTCCTTTCCTTTATCTATCTATCTATCTATCTATCTATCTATCTATCTATCTATGTATTTATTTATTTCTGGAGCCAGGGAAAAGTTTCATGGCCTGTCACGGTAGGAGGTGACGTTCAAGCAGAATTGATGTTTGCAATTATACAACTAGCTGGAGTGTTCTTCTGATTCCTCCAGCACTGCATGCCTAAGCTTGCATTCTAAAAGAAATCCCTATCCTTCAGTTTTCAAGAGAAATAAATGTTTGAATGAAGATACTGCTAACCTAAGATTTTCAGTGTAAGAACTCAGGTGGCCCGCAGTCCTTCCCTAGGCCACAAGCCTGTGGCTGTACAAATTCAGTGGAAGCTGTTCTTTGCTTTACCAACAGGATTTCACCTGATGCTCTTAGTGAGGCTCTACATTCTGTAAGCAGGCTTTGGATTCGTTCCCAGATGTATCCCGGATACTCTCTGTATTACACTGGGTAGTAGTGCAGTCTCATCTAGTGTCTGCCCCAGAATTACTGCTCATCCCTCTTTATAATAAATAAGAGCTATTTGGCTGCAGTCTTTCTACAGCTGTAATGCACCAGCATCTCGGAGTGTACAAGTCCTATCTTGGATGGCTACATTCCAAACATACCCTAGGGACTGTTAGAGAAAATTATAATCATCCCTTTAGAATCCCAGGATTAAATTCTAAGCGGCAAGCAAATAAATAAACAATGCTTCTCCCTAATGCCTATTTATTTAATGTAGATCAATGGAACATTCAAGAATGAAATTGGTTTTCTTAGAGTTAAAATATATATATATACATATATATATATATATATATGTTTTTACTACAAGAATTAATGTTGTGAATTCTGCAGATGAAGTGCTGGTGTGAGCAAGGTCATTTTAAGCTGTTCCGTACTGTGGTAACTGTTTAGGGGCAGCAGAAGAGAAATAAAGTGAAAGGGCACCTTGTTTTGGTTCATCAGTTTGGCACTCTGCTAAAAAATATGTCTGAACTGTGTGCTTGTGACAGCATTTGTATTTGCAATACTTGCTTGGGACAGATTTGTTTTTTAACAGATCCTACTATTTCTCCTTTTCTGTTACCTAGTCTGAGCAATAGGTGTTTCCAGTACACAGGAGCAACCCCAGCAAGTTCAGAGCCCAGCTGCTGGATGGTACTTCTATCTTTACCTCTTCCAACCAAAACACACAGGGGTAAGGGGCAGGTTCATCCCTCTGTTAGAGTAGGCTGCAGCTGTTTATGATGTTTTCATTCTCTCATTTTTCAAGGACCTCTCTTCTGCCTGAGTTTGTTAGGGCAGCGAATGAATTCTTTTGATTCAACAAGAAGCTGAATAGCAAGGGAGGAAGGCTGAGGGCTGTTAACTGAAGATCAGAATGGTTTGAAATGCTGTGGATTGTTGCTCTGCTCACTGCCACCTTATATAAAAGCAATGCCCTCTCTGTTTGTGTTCAGGGAAAAGAAACAAACAAACAAAAAAAAATTAGAAAACAAAACAAAACAATATTGGCAACCTCAGAATGAAAGAACAGTCAATGCAGTCTATAAAACTGGAGTTGTCAGACCATAACAACAGTAAATGTCTAGGTGAACCGAAGACTTGTGAAATGAAAATCTAATCTTGAAAATATATTGTGTTTGTATATAATGTTTTTTTTCCTCTCCTTCTGTTTTTCCTCTCCATGGTGTCTGAGTTTTAGTGTTCTCGAAGGCTAACAGTATTGCAGTTCTGTTGACTGAGATCTAGATTTTGAACACTGAGAATGTGCTGATGAAGTGTGCTCCCTGCGCTGCATGCACCCAATCTACATGGGCATATACAGATGCACTGAGATGTCCTTGTTTTCCTTGCAGTACCGGTCCATGTCTTTTTTCTTCATACTGTTCCTACTGCAAACTTTATCCGAGGTCCTTGATTTGCAGCTGTTAATAGGGCTGCCATCTGCATGGTTCCTTTCCAGGCTGTAAAGATCTCCCATTGCCTCCCAGCGCACTGGCTGCAGCGGGGTTTGCATCAAGGGTTTTTGCACTTTCAGTTATTCATTTTCCCAGAAGCAGCACTGACTTGTGATCATGGCAGCTCAAGAGGGAAGGCTGATTTGGACAAATCCTATAAACAGAGGTCTTGTTTTCTGATTTAAAGCTTGCTTTCCATAGGTGGAGCTGATCTTCCCAAGCTGTTAGGTGTCCCTCCAACCGGGGTAAGTGAAAGCATTAACTGGTGTGGTACCTCTGTGAATCACAGAGGCACATGTGAGAGACAAAGATGGCAGTAATGGAAGCAACTATGGAAAAGAGCAACAGGAGTGTTTGGTTAATGATGACTGAAATCTTCTGATGAAAGAGGGGAGAAACAAATTTGAGCACTAGTGAATAGGAGCCCAAAGGAACGTGGAAAAATACGTACAGTAGCAAAGTGAGAGACTGCAGAGGTCCATAAATGATGCAGGAAACTGTGAAGGCTAAGGTACGGTTGGGGGACTGATTTTATATATGCAATGGACTTAAAAATCCTTACAGGCATCTGCAGAGGTTACGTGCAAAAGGAACTTAGCAAGATGGGACTAAAAAGCATTGCTAATTGATAACGATAGACTCTGCTCTTGAAAGGCCATGAGTATTTTAAAAGGTGGGAGGGATGATTGCAGGCTTTGCAAATGAACTCTGTGATTTGGGGGGAGGCAAAGTATGTCTCTCCATTTTGTTCAAGGACTGGAGTTTTGGGGTTGTTGTCAGGGAAATGCTTATAGCTGTAAATTGCATTTTTTTTTTTAAACTCTCTTTAATTTAAAAGTCCTTTGTCCCATTTGCTGCATTAGTCTTACAGTTCTTGCTTTAGGCTTGTATTAAAGTTGGCAGTCTCGGCTGGAGGAAAACTAGGGGATAGGTCAGATGCTAATTAATTTCATGCTAATTGTGCCATAATTTGAAATCCAGTGGATTTGTTTCTGTGGGAGAGCTGTAATATATGGACAGGCAAAAAAAAAAAAAGTAAGGATAATTAATCTCTGTAAAATTGCTTGGAATGCTTTAAGAAAAAGAGGTTTTGTTGTTTTTATTCTATTTTTATTTGAAACATTTTAAGGATTCCTGTGCCATGGGTGACACGAAAGACTCCTTTCTGCTGAGTTACATCTTCTTGTTCCTAAAACACCGAAAGGAACCGCGCCAGCTGGCTGAACTCTGGCTGAGCCTTCCCTCCCCACAGGATGAGCAGTGGCTCTTGGACAGATTCCCCATGCAAAGACTGAGCTGGGTGGGAGCGGCGCTGCTCAAACATCCATGGCCTCTGCACTGAAAGGCCATCTCAGTGGATGAGGGTGGATCTTGTGGGCTGTGCATGAGGCAAAAGGAGCAGGTTTGAGGGTATTTCAGGAGTCAAGACGCTGTGTCCTGAAACCCTGAGCTCTCTTTTATCCCTTAGGCTTTTGAGCTGAGCACTTGGAAAGAAGAAAACATTGTTGGTTGCTTGTTTCCAGAAGTGGACAGGGTTGGAAAGGGCAAGGGGAATGCAAATCATTCCTTGCTCTCTGCATTTTCCTCCCACTGAGTCTCCTGGGGTTGCTTGGGGAGTTTGACTCAGAGCCAGGCTGGGGGTCGTGATTTACTGCTGGCCTGTAAGGGCCATAAATTTCTGTGGGCCTGGAGAGTAGCAATTGTGGAGGTGGAGCTGCACCTCCGAGGTGGGTTTCCGGCACAACCTCCAGGGCCTTCCCTCACCTACAGGGCAACAGGCTCTGCCTGAAGTCACAAAAGCTACCTGAGCTGGCTCTGTGCAAAGTGCCTCTGTATGTAAGTGCTTGTAAAGCTGTGCATTTTCCTTGGACTTTTCTCCCCTCATCCCTTCATTGTCCTACCAGAGTTCAATGACTGAGTTTTGAACCAGAGAGCAGTGACTTCCTGAGTAATTATCTCTGATAAGGAGAGGTTCCTCTCCAAGGAACCCCAATGCAACAAGGAGGCAGTGAGGAGTGGTGCAGCTTTTGCAGTTGAATTTCTTTTATTTTGCTTCTGACTTGCAGACACCAAGCCCAAGTTCAAATGACATTACAAAGCAGAAAGCTCTATGATTAATTATGCCTGGTACAGATATAATTTAAACTTATTGACTCGTCTGAAGTAAGTGCCAGACAGTGTGATAGGGGAGGCAGGAAGTGGCTGGTTGGGATTGCTGAACCAAGCTGGAATCAAACGTCAGGGAGAGGAAGTGCATCATCATTTAACTTTGCTCAGCAGCTCAGCAGAAAACTGATGCAATTGCTGATGGATGCTGATATCAAAGGGAGAAGAAGCTTGACAAACTCTTGGTGCTTTTAGAATTAATGTAAAGCTAATCAATACCTTGACTTGGTGCAATATGAAAACATAGTACTGGGACCTGCATTAAAATGTTTTTTCTTTAAACCTGTATTCTGGGATTGCTGTTGGAGAGATTTTAGAGACAATAATGGCAGTTAAAAGACAGCTTTTGAATTCCCATCAGGTTGTTGCATTTCACTGCAACTAGTGTGTAGCTGTGCTGGGAACTAGGTAACGTCAGCTCCTGAAAGATTATGTTTTCTTTAGCTTTTTTTCTTTACGGACCGGTGGGGCCCTAGGACTATTTAAGATGGCTTTTAAATGGGGTTGGGGATGGAGAGGAGAAGAAACCATTTGACTGGACTATACTTGCTGTGCTAAAGGAGCTCATGGATTTTTCCTTTCTCTTTCTCTCTTTCTCTCTCTCCAGCAAACTGTGACCATATGGGAATCTGTGAGTCAAAGTTCAGAAACCAAGCAGCTGCCTTAGGTTTCTGATAACAGATCATATGGTGGCAAGGGTTCCCTTATCTTAGATAACCCGCGCATCTAAAATCAGAATATGTGTACTTTTCTCGACTTCATGGGTGAATTTTATCACCCTGGGCACACATTCTTCACTCTCTTGCTCAAGCTGGTCATAACTGTTTAATGATTACGACTGTGCCATCTGTGTAAGTGTTACATCGCTCACTGCAGTCCTTCTCAGAGCTGTCTATTCATCTCAAATTGTGTCTCTGCGGGTGCCGGTCATGGAGACTCCACAACTCAGCACCCCTGGAGCAAAGCTGTGATTCATGCCTCCGGAGTTTCATGACATTGACTGTGTAGAAGCCAGAAGTGAGCCTTCTGCCCCACACATTTCTCCCTTCTCTTTCCCCAAGACGCATTGGGCATAGTGAGACTGCAGCTATGCAGAATTTTTGCACGAAGTAGGAATATTCAGGTGAAATTTGTTTCTTTGAGCATTTTAGAAATAGCCTTTTTCTGTTTATGCAGGGCACCTCTGGGTGTAGGCGTTCTGGTTTTAACTTTCATCTGTTGAGACGCCTGTGGTACAAGAGCTATAGTTCTGTTTGGGCCATCCTTATCTTTGGGGATGGCAAAATAGGTTGCTTTGGCTCCCTGTTTCGCTGTCATCTTGAACAAAATCTCAGCCTCCCTGTCACCACAGATTAAATCTTAGCTTCTCTGCTCTGGTGTTCTGAGTCCTCTTCAGACTTGGTACAGGAGGTGCTTGAGGCTGCTCACGTTGTGAGGCATGCTCAAGTAGAGAGTTCGGGGTAAGGAAGAGGCACCTAACCACAAAACAGTCCTTCTCCAGTCAATGAGCTTTGCCCAAACGCAGAATAGAAGTATTCTGTGCCAGATATTACATAGAAAATATCATAGCTGCTGAAAGAGCAGCTACATCAGGGCTGTCTATAATGTATCTTCATTAGATTTCCTTCTTGTCAGCGTTGGCCACAAATATTCTTTCTCCATATTTCTGTATTATCTTAACATGAGGTTTTGCATCACCTCTGGGTATTACTGCTCTAATAACCAAGATTCCATGGGGCTGAAGAAGGTTATTTAGTGAAGTCTATTCCTTACTGCTTCTCTGTGACTCCTAAATGTGGTTTATGGTTCGTGTATTGACTCTTGCTTAGGACTTTTTGAAGATAGATGGGGTCGTGGGAATGAAGGGGATTTCCAAAGGCTGGCACGAGCATCTGGGGAGGATGGTAATGTAGTGTCACCGTGGGGGAGATTTTGAAGGCCTGGAGATGGCATTGTGAGTTGTTTTGAAAGCTGCCAATTGTTGTCAGTATGTCAATGATTATTTTCAATTTGTTTTGTTTTGGTTTTTAATTGTGGAAATGTTCTCAGAAGCGTAGTAAATGAGGACACATTCTCACAAATATTCAGCCCATGTTAAAGCTCACACCAGCACAGCCTTGGTTATAAAACCTATGACTTTAACTTGGTCTTGCTTTTTTCCTACAAGGCCCGTGTTCAGAATGGGTGTCCCTAGTTGTGGGAAGAGGCTATTCCTCTCAACCTGCAAAGCACTAGAGCTTGGATAGTAAAACAGACGTTCAGCCCTGCAAATAGCTTTAATCCCACTCCAACACATGGCTCTGCTTGTGGACATGGGATGCCAGGAAACCACAATATATTCTGCATGATATTTGTAAGCTCTGTGCAAAACTGCTGAACCAAAAACCTACTCTTAAATGAATAAAATCAGGGTTGTGTTTGCCGAGGTGTTATGTGGTTAGTTTTCTTTCATGCACTAGAAAATTTCTGTCTCAGAGATGATGGAGATTGTCAAAACCTCTGAACATCCCTTGCATTCAAAAACAAGCAGCAAAATACTGTGCTGACTGGCTCTGAGAGATATATTCTTCCATTTCTATGTGCTCAGGAACAAAACAGAGTGGTTTCTTCACTGTGTAAAATAAGTTAGCAATTTTCAGTAGTGTGGTGGTGACCTAGGAGCTCAGGAGAATCATTCCAAAGGCAGCATCTGAAACGCAAGTGTGAAGCGGAAAGGTCTGAAACACATGGAAGGCTTCTAGGTTCTTGTTCACATAGTTTCTCGAGTTCCATGGAAAATATAGGACTTGTGCCTGTATATTTTTTAGCCATTAATAACATCTCTGTGCTCATACCTGTAGAACAAATCTTGCCTGTGTGCATGCATCCTGTATTGTGACATTGCGTGAGGCACTTTGGCAATGCAAAAAGAAAGGTAAAAAGAAAATGTGATTTGATTTTCACTCCTTGTAAAAACATTTTTCTTGTAAAAATGTTGTTTTTGAATCTCTGTATCCCATGCTGGTGTTGAAATACATATTGAAAAAAGTTCAGTTCCTTCACTGGACCCTCGTTCACTTTCTTTTCTTGCTCTGGAAGGGCGTTCATAGGGACTGTTTGCAGCCATCCTCTTACAGACATCTCACAGTGGGATCCTTCCTGCTGTACTTCATGCATGGAGCTGTGTTGTACTTCTGCAATCTGCACTAGTGTGGTGAAGCAACGAATCGAGAGCTGAATTGCCCACAATTTAATGGCTGCAAGGAGATGAGTACTACTTAGAGAGTAAGTCACCCCTCACTGTGAGCTTGAGTGGCAGAATTTAGCTCTTTTGTTTCTGAAAACTGATGTTTTCAATTCTATACACTTCAGTTCTGCAAACTGTTTTTAATGGTAAGAGACAGAAATAAAAACTTGCAAGGATGGTAAATTTTGCTTTGTGCCAGTAAGACTTGTACTACAAATCTTTGGGGTTTTTTTTGCCAAAACAATCTGCGTACAAATTGTACAAAGTAACACCTTGATTGACACCAGTACGATATTCAAAGCTTTCAAACTTATCCGCGAGAAAGAAAGAAATTAAGGGAAGTTAGCAGGAATTCCTCTCCTTATGTTTTCCTTCTCTGTCTTCTGCGGTCCATCTGTGAAACTGACCGTATGAGGGAGTGGGAGATCAGCATAGCGGGAAGGCAAGAACATCGAAACCTCATGCGCTGATGATGAAAGGAAAGGAGACAAAAAGACTGAGGAGAGCTGTGGAAGAGCTGGGGGAAGGAACACAGTGTCCAACCGCCCAAAGGCAGTGGTGGGGCAGCGGCACCACCAGCCAGTTGAGCAAAAATGAGGAAATGAATGAATAGGGAGATCAGCAAGAAGCTGGTGCAGTCTGCAATATGCAGAATTGGAAACAGAATTTTCAGAAAGGAAAGGGATACATTTGCCTTTCGGGTTCGTGCTTAAAAGGACCTTAGTCTCTGAATGGTTTGCCTGTCTTCTCAGTGGATCATCTGGAGAAATCAGCTGTGATTTGGAGTGAAGGAGAGACGTCACGTATGGCTCTACATTTGCTGATTCCTTCTGCTTCACATCAATGCCACAGAATAAAGTTTTGTATTAGGGAAATCGAGACCGTCACTAAGAATGGACATCATGTTAGACGATACATTACAACCCCCAGTCTCAAACATCCAAAAACAGCTTGCAAGGGCACGTGAAGCAGGTCCTAGGATCTGGTGAGCAATATTTACTGTTCCATGGGGAAGGAGAGAATGATGGTAATGAAATCACCAGCCTTAAACTGAGCTGCTTTTTGTAGGAGGCTCCCCCAGATCTCAGCAAAAACGTGTCTGTGCAGGTTCAGCCACACTGCCTGTTGAATAGTTTGGCCAAAAGCAGGAAGCAAGATCTTTGACCTTCTGCAGTGTCCTCATTGTAGACGCATGCATATAATTTCCAGTAATTTAACAGGAGCTTTAGTTTGAAAAAGATTTGGGTTTTATTACTTTCATTCATCATCATTAACTCATGCCATGTGGTGGAGAGGAGGGAATGACATATTTCCGCAATTAGATTCAGTATTTTGCATGAAAAAAATGAGCTGTTACAGCAAATGCTGCTTTTGAAATGAGGAATAAAACAAACGGAAACAAAAGTTGTGATGTGTGCTTGGAAAAAAAGAGTTAAAAAAAGGATATTTTACCAATGAAATCGTCTTTAAGTTGTGGTTAGGAATGATTTAGCCTTTTAACCTATTCCTACTGTGTACTTGGCTTACATTCAAAAATGTTTTCATCCAGTACCTTGATGCGCTTCTAATTCATCTGTTACAAATAATATGCTCTACTTTCTGCTTGCTCTTAAGAGGTGTACTGGCTTAGTCTGCTGTAAGTACCTTTGCACAGAGCTGTTTCAGTTTGCAAGGGGAGTGTGAAGTTTCATTTGATTTTAGTTCGTGTGGGTTTGCTTTGCTTGAGTTTTGATTTAGCTGAGCCCAACAACTTAACACAAAACACAGCTAGGAAAATCCAATTTCCTATGGTGCGGGGTGCAGAAGGGATCAGTAGTTCGGGGTGGCTTGACTTGGGCTGAGGAACACTTCAAGGGTTTATGTACCTTTTTTATAACCCTTCCCTGAGCAAGCTGAATTGCAAGGGCCTGATCCTGGTTGTTTTTTTTTTTTGTGAAGTCAAAAGGATGCTTGCCATCAGTTAAGATGCAAACAACAAGGCGCCCAATGTCAGTGATGAAACCCAAATCCAGGTGAGCTTTACGTGGTTGACTGTTCCTGCCAGCATTCCTTAAGACCACATGTGTGACACATGCTCCCCTGATAATCTAATGAAGAATACATGTAGCCCCAAACATGTATTTTATCTTATGCAGCAGCCCACGTTTTCTGTAATTTGCCTTCTCGTCTTGTATACTCCTCAGTCTTGAGGTTGTTAGCATGAGCCAGTGCTCCTGATGGCTTTTCTGTTTCCCTTCTTGGGATGTTGGTTTTCTTTTCATCATGTTCAATTACATGTGCACATTCATCTATCATTAGTTCCTGTTCACTGGAGGATATTTTGCAGAGCTCTTTACACAGCATTCATAATACTTTTATCCATGATTTGGGCTTCTTACTGACAGCAGAAGTTCAGCCCTCTTTGCCGCTGTTTTATTCACTTTATGGCTCTGTGTAGATAAACCACTTACAAGTTCTGTAGCAGAAGTTTAGCAATTTGCTTGAATTTTTCCTTTCTAATTCAATTGTGCATTGAATTCTGTTCAAATTTAGATTTATTTGTAGTGTTTTTAAGGCATTTAAAGATGTAAGCTCCTCATTCATCAGGATTTCTCTAGTGATTGCTTTCTTACATTGTTGTCATAACTCTCACTGAATTTTTTTTGTTCATGTTGCTCTCACTCATCTTTGGAGAAATGATCCTCGTCTTTTGATTATGCTTGCCAGCTCATCTCTGTTTCAGAAAAAAATGATCATTTGTGTTACTGCACTCAATTATCTGTGTTAGCGTTGAGATTATATGTGCACAGATGTGGGTGGAAGGGAGATTTATGTATGCCTGCATGTATTACCTTCAGATGTGTGGTGCATGCACCCATAATTACTTCTGCCCTTTAAATAAAACAAATTCCTCAATTTTCACTTAAACTTCAGTGAACATCCTATCCAGGCATACTACTGTCTCCAGGCAGGAAACAAACCCTTGCAACTACTTAGAAAAGCCAAATGCCACCTGTCTTGTGCTGCAGTGAAGCAGCAGAAAGAAATCTGAGTGGCTTTCTCTGCCTGGAGGGGGACCAACAGCTGTACCACTGCCTGTGTGTGTCCCCACGCCTGCACCCTTCCTCTGGGGCTCTGTCCAGGCAAAGCTCTTTGCTCTCTGGCAGCTCAGCTGTTGAGACAGACAGGTAAGATTTCTCCTTACTCCAGCTGCCCTCAAGACCCTTTTTGGTGGAATATCCACATTAAATGAAAAAAAAACAGGTTGTAAATCAGGTTTTCCTGTGATCTCACCAAAAGTGTGCAAGGAATAATTCAGACTTAGTTCCATTTTTGTACTGCATGTTTGAAAGAGCATGATGCCTTCCTTGGACTCCTAGCCCTTACACACAGGGTGCATCGGGCACCTCATCTCTTCCTCCTTATTTTGAACATACATAGAAGTCAGCATAAGACTATTAGAGTAAAAACTTTCTTTGGCTCTTGGATAGACTGTCGTGATGATATGTAAAAATGTAGAGTCTAGCATTTAGTACAGATGTCAGAGAAGAAATTTCACCATTAATTTATTTCTTTTACTAATAATTCATCTGGCTATTGATCTATTTTGAATTTGGCACCAACTCTGCCCTTCACCAGCTTCTGTAAACAGGTTTTTCTTATCTACATGAGTCAGGATTTGACTTTCCTACCCTGTGCTATAAATTACACCTGTGTCTCCAGCCTGATGCTAATGCCTGGGATTTGGTGAGAAAAGGAAAGAATTTGAGCCCAACTTTTATCTTGGAAGGCTTTGCCTTTTTCATTAGTTGGGCTCCACAACAAGATGTTTTTTTATCTGTCTCCTTCAGCACTTTTGCAGACAGAAGAGCACCCTGAAACAAATTAATTCCTCCCCTTCTGAAATCTGCATTTCCCTCCACCTTCTTAACTTTTTTAGGATTGTGTTTTGACTCACATTTGAAGGTAGAGTGAGGAAGGGTCAAAAGACCCTAATGTGGGAAACATAACCATAGAAGCAAATAGACTCACTGCACTCGGGGAGATTATTAATATGAGGTGAGTTTACTTAAGAAATTCCAGGATCAGGGCCATGATACTGAATTTGATTTAATTCACTCATACATAATGATTACCCACAGCTCTGAGCAGATGTAGTAATGACTACAATTACTCGCAGATCATTTTTTATTATGATTAAATCTGTACATGATATTATTCTTGAGGCAGCGTTTTTAATATTCAGCTTGCTCCCCTCCCTTATCAACATTGCCTGTGCACAAGGTTAGAGCTAAACCCCCAGTTCGGCAGTGAACAGCTTTCTGCCACAAGCAAATGTTGGCATTGGTTTGGGTCCATTGGTGTATGTACTTAATGCTCAAAGCTTCTCTTTGGAGCAGCAAAATTGCACGTGTGTCTGTGTTTTCAAATGTATTTCCACTGTGAAGGTTCCAGCAGCTTGAAGAAGATAAGAGAGCACGAGCCTAGAGAACACTGCAGTCTTCCTTTTGGTTTTGTCTTTTGTGAAATGGGGGTAGGAGTTAACTTGAGAGGAGAAAGACTTAGTTTTCAGCTTGAATTATTTGTGTAGGGGAATGCTGAGGATATGCAAAGGGTGTTGTGCTTGTGGGCATATGAGAGAACAGGATTATTCTAACAGGACTTTTGCCATATGTTTGTCATTCAAGTGTGGTGTTCGTCCCAGCTTTTAGATTAAGCACAGCAAATAATGCAAACAGCCCAAAAGGAGAAAAATGTAGCTGGATGTTAAAAAGTCATTTTATAAGCTTGATTATTCTATTTTTTTAGGCAAAGATTGTTCTTATTGACAATTGTATGCCAGTTTAGAGAAAATCAAAAGGATATCATTGTCTGTGGAATAGCTAAAGATTTTCTAATTAGAGAACAAGTTTCATCAGCCACCTCCTCTCTCAATATTGCCATTTCAGCAAAACGAGGTTTGTCAAAAAATACTCACCACTCTCAGCTGTGGTTCCTTATCCTCATAGGGAGGATCGTTGCATCAAACAAAGACATCTGTCACAGTTCTTGTCATCTGTGTTTGTCTCTGGATTTGTTTTTCTAATGAAAACCATGACAAAATCTCTGGTCACGATGAAGCAATTTTTAGAAGCAATGAATTGTGGTGGGAAGGTGAAAAGTTGTTTGCCTGTACAATTTCCACTCAGCCAGAATAATCTGAGTGGGGTGAGCAGGAAAGAAACTGTTATGGAACGTTTTGCTTCACGTTGCTTCACGGGTCGTAGTAGTTTGCAGTAATTTTAGTCATGCTCTTGATCGAAGGAGGTGACCTAAAATATTCTGTAAGGTTGCTACTAGTTAACTGTTAACATTGCTTAAAATGGTGTTTTAAACTACTGCACTGCACCAAAGACAATGCCATAATGGGGCAGGAAGAGAAAGAAATCAGTGATTCACAGCAAAAGGCGAAATTGCAGGCAGACAATTTTTAATTCTTTGCATAAAGTGGGTGAAAGGAGTGTCAGTACTCTTAACAATTAAATTCATAATAATGGTCAGCTGCAGTAATGTTCAGGAGCATTGGCTCTGCATTGATCATGAGAAGATGATGCATACTGCTTAACGCAAATGAATGATGATGCAGAGTGACATGTTGATGGCTTCAGATCGAACAAAGCACCCTGTCTTTTATAACTTGGCAGATGGTCAGGAAGGGTTATTCCGATCTGCAGTGTCCAGTGCTGTGCTGGTAGCAAGATGGGTAAGAGCAGACATGATACTCAAGGTAGAGTGGTGATTGACCGCTCTAAGGGACACTCACTTAGCGCTATGCATAGCAAACTAGGCATAACTGCAAAGCAGGTGACCATTTGTCATAAAGATTATTACTAGGTGGTTAAGCACTTGAAAGTCTACCACTTGATGCAAGACCTTCCCTATAAAAGCTTGGCTATAGGTCAGTAATTTGCCAATATTCCTGGGTCAGGAGAAAGCAGCTTAAGATCAGAAATAATAATAGAGCCTATTAAAGCTGATGGTAGAATGCTGGAAGCATTCTGGAGATGTTAGTAATTTTAATTATTTTCAATTAAAAAAAAACAAAAACCAAAAAACAACAACACAACACCTGTCAGGTCTAGAAGGTAAAGAAGTTGCAAATGAAGATTTGAAGGGAAACGACAAAGGGCTTCATTAATACAATTAATACAAAAGGAAGGATCGGCTTGAGGACAAAAAAAGAAAAAAGAAAAGGAGAAGAGTTGGGAGTATAAAGTTGCTAGAAGAACTGTAATAATGTCGTAAAGAGAAACTGAATCAAAATGATATTAAAACTATTCAAACCAATAAGGTCATTAAGGATATGCCCCAAAAGCTAAGATGAGGGTTTTAGTGGATGCGGCAGTAAGACATAATTTTCACTTTTGATCATGAATGTGGTTCTGGCAAGGGAAGCGATAAGCAGAGAACATGAAGGGGTTGTGCAGGGAGCTTGCAGCCACAATCTTGGGCTGAATTCTTCAGTCCTTTGGAAATTTCACTGCTTTTGTGAGAAAATAGCAATTGTAATTTTTTTTTTCTAAGGCTTAGAATGTAGTCCAAGGGCTTAATAAAACAACGTGAAGGAAAACTCATTTGCTTGACTTTGTATGCAAGTTCACATTTGAAACTGAGGAGCAAGCAGTGCCATGAGATACCCATTGTGGCTCATGAATGGAAAATGAATTATGTTGTTCAAGTATCATGTTCACTTGCATATTTCCACGTTGCAAAACAATGGCTTTCAAAATACTGCACGCAGCATGCCTATAATTTCGGGTTGCAGTTGAAGGGCAATTTAGTAATATTGTGCCCAAAGGCTTTAAGCAGCACTGACACAGTTTTGGCCCCTTGCAATGATCCCTTCATGAAGACACAATAATGACCTGGTTTATGTCCCAGGGAGTTTACAATCTTAATTGGAGAAAAGATGCAAGAACGCTGATGATGAAAGGGAAGGGAGAGAATGGATGATGGGAATCAGAGATATATGTTTAACTACTGGTAGTAACAATAGTACCTGACATCTTAATGCTATAAAGAAATCAACACCCTGATTTTGAGTAGGCTCTTTTCGTGTCTTGCTTGTTTTAGTCCATTGTTAATTGTTTGCAGAGGTACTGTATACACACTATTAACTACTTAACTGGTGGTCCAAAACGATTTGCACTTGCTGATTTGGTTACACTAAATCTTGTTATCAAACAACTTTGCTGTTTAATGAAAGATCAATGTTACTATGCTATGTCCTACTTCTTAGATGAAGTAGAGTATTATTCTCATTAAACTATCAAGAAAAGAACATAAAATGCTCCAAGAATGGGCAGACTGTTGCAATGTTAATAAAGGTGGTATATCTGATTTGAGATTAAGATATACAAAGGGAATGATTAGAGTTAGGTGGATTAAGTAGGATCTGAGACCCAAGGTTACAGAAAAAGGCAGTCGTTTTAAACGTGACTATAAGAGAAGGTGATTTACTACGTATGACTTAACAGCATAAAGTCTTTCAATGACACAGTTCTGGATCAACCGCATGAAATGGTGATGATTGCCATTATAAATGTTTCTGAAGACGGGCATATCTTATGCACTATTTTGCTCTTGTGAGTAAATGCCTGGGTAAGATTTCTTCCAAAATTAGAATGCATGGCTATCAATCATTTATATTAAGCACAGATAGTCACCCGTCATGACATTAAGTACATTTATTCCTTTCTGAGCAAGCTGCACTAAGATGCTTTCTTTTGTTGTGAGATGTAGGCGTACTGTGTTCTTACTGAACATTTTCCTTCTGCCTTGAGTTGTAAGGAGACAGAAAATACCTGCTTGCTTTAGTTAGTCCCATAATACACCACACATACATGTACGTTATATTTCAGCTTTCACAGCTTTACATGCAGTTGTGTAAGTTTTGGCTCCTTCTGTATAATACTGTTTCCTCTAATGGTGGAAGAAATGGAACATTATACTGTGTAACGTGTGGGGGTCACATTAATCACAGAAAATTCTTTTAATGTCTCAGAAGTAACTGTCAAACTGGACATACTGAATCTATTTAAACTAAAGCATGCCATTTTTTATCTACAGTGATCTTTAATTCACATAAAAGGGTCAAGAAAATGTGATTAAGTGACAGTTTTAAAATGTACTATAATATTAAATAGCTTGATTAAGTGACAACTATAAAATGTAATACAATATTAAGTATCTGGCTATGTCCCAAAAGAACTTTAAAGTATTTAGAGTGATTTGGGAATTCTCTAGCCCACCATGAGTTAGGAAAGAGCATTTTTATTAAATATAAACAGGTGAGCTCAGAAAACAGATAATGTCTTGTCACAGTACATATAATGTCCATCCCAGTTTCAGATTAAAATGCCTGTCTTTCCAAGAGGATCTGAAAGGAACAGGTGGGACTCTCAGCAGTGCTAGGTTATGGACCACAGGTACAAAGAATCCTTTGACTGAGGATGTCTGTCCAACAGGCCAAGATTTTTACACTGTGTGGCTAAGTAAGCTCGTGTGTTGCTCTCCTAGATTTTCAAGTGTAAAGGAAGCATACAGTGACCTGTTTGACACTAGTGAGGAAATCCCTGGCAGACCTCCAGCAAATCACTGTTTGTTCTCTCTACCTTGTACTTCATTGGGAGCCTACGAGTGCTGATGGGCTTGATAGTAAGAATTCGTGTGAGAAAAGTGCTTTGAAGTGTGCAACCTGATGGGAATGTGACCTCTGTAACTTCACGAAGCATTGGTGTTGCAAAGAAAGAAAGGTGGCCAATGGGGAGAACACAGTTTTCTGCTGTGTTTAAGGAGAATTGCATTGACAACTACTCTGTGGGAGAAACCAAGAGAAGACATGATGCTTAGCAGCTCATTCTTCAAAGGGCAAAGAGCTCTGAAAGCTGTGCATGGTTTACAAATAGCTGGAGTGACCTGGGTCTGGCCTTCCCAAGGAAAGTGGGCCACCAGTGTATGTGTGACTGAATTGGGGGATGCTCCTTTCTTTCTACCAGATTTGGCTTCTTGTTATCTGATGTCAACCAGAAGTTGAATGTTTTGCTCTTGTTCACTTGTGATTTTAGTGCTGTTTGGTATTTTAAATTCCCTTAGAATTCTGATTTCCCATCTTTCTCTTTGGTAATTAGCTGAATTTAGTGGTGGGTGTTTTGAAATGCTGCTCCAAAATACATCTAGAAGTTCAGTTAGTTCAGCTTTCACTGTTTCCTGTGTTTCCTCAAAAGCCTCTAAGATGTGAAATGCAGCAGTACTCCTGCTGAAGTATTTGAATGAGAAGCTGAGAGGTGTGGGATGGACTGATAGGAAATGTACCTGCAGGGGCAGGTACTTTATGTACTAAATGAATTGAACCTGAGCTAAAAGAAGCTCTAGCACATCTGGTGTGCTCCTTTGCAAGTGACTAACTCAGTCGTGTGTATTCAGAGTGTACAGCCAATGTCTCTTCTGAACAGGTTCATATATAGAATGAGTACGAAAGAGGAGGAAGCTCCCATACTGCACTAGTTCTGGTTTTAGAAACCTGCATTTTTCAAATTAGGTGCTAAACTAACTTTGACATGAATTTTCCAGTTCCTTTGTGCTCAATGGTACTTGCCTTTTGTAGTTTCATAGGGACTGTGTGTGGAGAATGGGTAGAGTTTTCCTTTAAATACCGTGAGCCACGCTGGAATTGCAGCAGTATCTATCACAGATGAAAATACTATAACTATGTTTCTTTGTAATCCATTCATTGGTTTATGGACCCCAAATTCTCAGGAGAGGATCACAAATCCACATAATGTTCTTACATGCTGGGGTTTGCATTTGGATCTCTGATTTAGCTGACAGATGTGCAGAATCCCATCTAGCCAGATATCTCCCTGCTGACCGCGCAATCTGAGGAGATCGAGAGCCCATGTTGTTCCAGCTGAAGTCTGCCTTTAATCCAGGCTAATATCTTTCACACTTGATCTGCTAGTTTTAGGTGGCATCCTGTGAATTAGCATTTACTAAACAATATTTCTTATTACGGTCTTGATAGCATTTAAACTTCTACCTTCTCAGAAGCGCAGTATTTAAGTGACTTGTCAGCGAGGTGTTTAACACAGCACAAATGAAACCCAACGTGCAAACCACTCTGTTGAAAAATTTTAGCTACAATTTAGTGTTACTGATGTGAGAAACAAAAGCATCGTCACAGTGGATAAGCTGTGAGATCTATTAAGACCGTATGGCTTTTTAGAAATATTCAACAGCGAAGGCTCCAGCAAAAGGCTTCAGAAGTAAACCTACATCCCTGCTCTTCCCATTTTGGTCTCTTGCCTGTCAGCAATTGGTTTCAGTACTGAAATGTTGCTCTTGTTGCTCCCAGGCTTTGCATGGGCATTACAGAACTGCTCCCATCTGCTCACCCTGCCATGGGCACAGTTAGTGTGGGGCTGGGCTCCAGGGCAGGGTAGTTCCTGACATGATTGGTTAGACTCACCTGTGGGCCACTTTGAATGTGGCCTTAAAATATTGATTTCCACAATGGGGAAGACAAAAGTGCCAGCAATGGGCCACTGCTCTCAGTTAGAAAAACAAATTGTCTCCATCTCTCCTGAAACGGGAACTCATACATCAGCTGAGGTGGCTGAAGACGGTTGCTAAACACTTGAATCAAATATAAGAAATAGATGTTAATTTTGCAGCACGGTTGTTAGAAAATGCTAACGTCATAGAATCAAAGAATGGCTTGTGTTGAAGGGACCTCGATGATCATCAGGTTTGAACTTCCTTGCCTTGGCAAAGGCACCTTTCGCTAGAGCAGGCTGCCCAAAGTCCACCCAGCCTGGCCTTGGAGGCCCCCAGGGATGGGGCACCCACAGCTCCTCTGGGCAGCCTGTGCCAGAGCCTAACCACTCTCTCAGGGCAAGATTTCCCTGACAGATAAACTAAATCTTCCCTCTCTTAGATGAAAACCTTTACACCTTTCCTATCACTACCTACCTGTGAAAAAAGACGGCGGCCTCCCTCCTGCTTATAGCTCCCTTTAAGTACTGGAAGGCTGCAATGAGGTCTCTCCAGAGCCTTCTCTTCTCCAGGCTGAACAAGCCCAACTCCCTCAACCTGTCTTCACAGGAGAGGTGCTCCAGCCCTCTGAGCATCTTCATGCCCTACTCTGGACCCTTACATTGGTGCCATTCTATGGGATCTTTTTGATCATCAGATGATTTTCTCTGAGATGCTTTTCTCACATGAAAGAGAAATGAGATATCTCATATGCTGCTTCATTTTCACACAATGTCCTCCATCTACACTTCCCCATGTTTTGGTTAAGATAGTCCAGCGGAAGAATAGGTGCTTACACTGTATCCATTCTGGTTAATCAGTATTTCAATGGGCCAAAAGTTGCTCTGTTGCAACTTTGTCCCCAAAAGTGAGGCATATGTAGTCAGAGGTAATTGATTTTCAGGGGTGTAGAATAACAACTCTCCCAACAATGTGGCTGTTTGCTTTCACAATGGATCCAGGCAGCAAGTTAAGTACATATATACAAGTAATGCTATCCCCACTTTCTTCCCAATCAAACAGCTATCAGTTGGATCTAGCATTTTTCCTAGCCTAACTAGGATGATGTTGAAAAGTATGAGCTCCTATCCTGGGTAATTTTGAAGCAAATTGAAATCCATGCTGGGAACGTGGTGTGCTTGCTTTAGCTCACTTGCTAGCAGCATGTAAATTATTTTAATTACAGCACAAATTTGATGCTCTGCAGGACTTGATGCTGCAATTCTGCAGCAGTCCAAGTGCCTGAGAACTGCCTGCAGGATAGTGCCCCAAATTCAAGCCTTCAAAATTGAACTGAACTGGAGAGGTCTGATCCCAAACCCTCCCAGCTGAAGGGGAAAATCTTTCTATTACCTTGTGCTGAGGGTGAAATACTTATTTTGACTAATTCCATCTTTTCTTCTCCTTCAGCACTTTTCTGGTTTCTGTTTTATGTAGTTGGACTTGAAATGGATCTGATAAATTTTCCCCCAAATGTTCTTCTTCTGTGAATTGTCTGTTTCAAGCCTGAGCGATATTACTTATGACTGGCCACATAAGTCGCTTGCTGTTGTTTCTCTTCTGTGATTGGATGTATAGAAATATTCTTCCAAAGTAAGTAATAGCATTTGCTTTGACATTTGTTTTCTGCAAACATTTGTGCCAGGAAACCAGATTGTACGGCTGAGGCGAATGAATATTTTTGTCCTCATTAGTCACCCAAATCTAATTTTAAATCTCTAAGGAAGAGAGAGGTGGGAGTTTGCCTGATTTGTGTTCATCTGAGCTGAAGATGTACTTTGGGGCTCCAAAGTCAGACCCTTTCAGTCCCATTTTTCATAATGTTTTTTTTACAAATAATGTGATGCGACAGTACAAATGTGATAACTACATATATTTCTGATAAATAATGATGAGTTATTTGGAAAGATTTTTACGCTGGTGGTGACAATTTTCTAATTATGTTTTCTTTGGGGTTATTATTATTATTATTATTATTTTGATGCTGTTGGCCAAGGTTGCTGAAATGATGGTGGTGGCTTTTATAGAGACTGGGACTTTCAAAGGGACCCAAGAAAGAAGATCCTCCCATTGAAATTCTATGGAGTAACCTGTATTGTCAGGATCTTGCATTATACTCTGTTTTGTGAATGCATTTTTGAGGCCATGCTGTACTGCAGACATAAATATTTATAGCTGAGGCTCTGATCCTGCCTTTGCTTATGCATGTGTCTAACTTAAACACATGTGAGTATTCCCTTTGGCTCCAATAGGGCTATTTGCATTCAAAAAACTGAGGATGCATCTGGTGTTTTTTCATGGGATTATTAATAATCCTACTGTGTTAAACTGTAAATTTAGTTTTGTGGGTGAAAAACCACACCTGTACCTGGGAAGATCTCATGCTTTATCAATTGGTGCTTCTGTGACCTTTGTTTTTTGCATAACACATACTCCCAAGGTAGCAAACCAAAGCTGTAGCACCAGCTCGGACACGCTGACCATCTATTCATTCATTCCCTATGAATTTTTTATAGCCACTGTCTTTGTATGATGCAAAGCAAAGAGACAGATGCAAAGTTGGCCATCAGTTTTCTAATGGAGCGAGAGCATAATTAATCAGAAATAACACCTAAGAATAACTGGTGCAGAAGGGTATTTCCCAGGGAGGTAAGATTGTCTCCTCAGGATGTAAGTCAGCTTATATTAATCACACAATAAAATTAATGATAATTTGCTTTTACAGCCTTATAGATTTGTTAAGGTACAACTTTCTAGTTGATTATTCATATCTGTGGAGTAGTTTTTTTTTTTTTATAAGGAGAAATGGAATATTAGGCCAGAGATTGAAAGTCACTGAGTCCAACAGAAATGCCCGAAAAGGGTTCTGCTGGCTGTGAAAGACAAATTATTGTCACGGAGGTGGGGATAGAGCATCAACTGAGCAGCAAGTGTTGTGTCCCCATGGCAGCTCTGACATGATTATTGATGAACTGCATGCAGGCGTTAGTGTGGAGCTGCTGTGTGAAAACTGTGCCATGCTCACTGCTATGAGTGGTTGGCACTAAATGGGGTTGTAACTTTTCCTTCAGACTCTTGGGAAAGGCTCCGTTTGAAAGTTGTATGTCACCTCTGAGGGCTGGCTAAGAGTGGGCTCAAACCTGGCGCTGCTCTCATGATTTTTCCGCTGGGTCTGTGGCAATATTGCAGATAAAACCAAGAAATGCTGTTGAGCTGATTACACTTTTTTTTGGTGTCTGGTGGTTCTGGCCACTGTCTCTGGGAGCAGCCTCGTATTCTTCATTGCTTATTTCACACCATTCCTGATAGGAAGATAAGGCAAAGCATTGGACAATCACATCTCATCATGCTTAGATTTCTTTTTAACACCCTCTCTCAGTAGATTTTAGTTATGGTTTCAGTGTTATTCACAGCTGTTAGCAAGTGCTTACAGGTAAATGTGTGCTTTGAGCTATTTTCTGAATAAAGAGAGCCTCAAGCACATGCTTGAATGCTTTCCTGAACCTGGGCCTAAGACAGGTTTGATTAGAAAAAGATGATACTTTGCCCACATGTATAGTAGTGCTTTTGTTTCCTCCTGAACAGTAAGCTGGACATTTGGACTTGGTTCACTTGGTGCTAATGATACATGACCCCGCAGGCTGTGGTCTCAGCTGGCTTCCATTTTGGGTTTGCAATTTCCTCAGCAAATTTTATAATGGCTTTTTGAGTTGGTGATGAAATCTTATTTCTGTATCTGCACGTATACGACCGTGAGCGCTGACCATCAAGAGATTAGCGCGGCAGGAGAGATGGTGGCTTTTTCTGAAGGACGTGGGGATAGAAAGAACAGCTTTAGCATAACTACGTGCTTCCGCTTTTCTGCGCTGCTCCTTGTTACGAGGACCCCAAGGCTTTCTGCTTTTCCCTTCTCTTGAAAGGTCTCACGCAGAGATCTCCTTTGCTGCCTGCTGTTGGCTGGCCAGGAGTCATGTCCCTCCGGTTCCTCCATGTCCATCAGAATATTCAGTTTCCCTTGCTGTAGTGTTTGCATGACCCTGCCTCCTGTTACCTTCTCCTTCCACAGAAACCCTAATGGTGACTTCCACAGCTTCTCTGGGGCTCTGAAGTGCTGCAGTTAATGCTGTCATTTGCTTCTACTCATGTGCAGCTGGACATTTTCCAGCCTTTTCTAAAGAGATTGTTTCCTACCACTCACACATGCTGAGGAGTGGAGTAGGAATGCTTGTGAGTGTGGGTTGACTTCCATGGCACAATGTGTAGGACATAGGGTGTGAATAAATCTTTTAGACATAGGGTGTGAATAAATCTTTTACCATCTTTGTTACAATAATATATATATATATATATGTATATACATTGGCACTGTCCACAAAATGAACTTGCTAAGTAGTATTACCTATTATGACACCCTCTCCTGCCCCAGATTTTAGGACTGCTATATGTTGCTGTTATCTCTCTGATGTTTTCATCTGAGCTATTTATCTGTATTTTCACTTCAAACTTGTAATGTTTCCTAGTTCCTTGGATATAGCAAGCATTTCTGTGGCTCATTCTCCCACTGTTTTCTTAACAGCATATTTTATCCTGTGGACAAAGGTCTGTGATTCTCATGGTTACAGAAAGGGATGATTTTGGACTGATAGACATACTTGTACAGGCGTAGCTCTACAGGCAACATTGGACTTCTACTGGCATCTCTTGTTTTGATAAGACAGCTTTGGCAGTATGGGTAAGAACACTTACTTGAATGCAACAGAGTGCTGACTTCTCAGCAAAAAAAGTTCTCTCCCCAGTATTGAATTGATTGTGCAGAAAAGGAGCTCTTTGTGTGTTTTTTTCTTGCTCAGTTAATGTGACGTGGTGATCTTGCTGGTTCTCGGGTTCAATGGTGAAGATTAAGCAAGACCAGAATTTAATCATTAGACTTTCTAAAAAATCCATAAAGAAGCTCCAGTTGCACAAATTCCATTTCTCTTTGGACAGATCACTACCTTTGTGAAGAAGTGCTGCTGCTTTTTGAGTTACTTCTTTAATTATAGAGGAAAGATTCGGGTTTACGTATTGTAGATAAGAGCCATGATCCATACTGGGGCCACACTGATTTGCTCTAGTTGGAGGCTGGATAGACCTTCAGTGTTGTTTTGAGAGCCTTTGCTTTTCCTGTTTAACTCAAACCATGGATCTACTGTCTGACTCTATTCTGAGCCTCCTCATTTCTGTTTCTCATATGGTACTTGCTGAAATAAACAGTTGATGAACAGTGGTACCATAAGTGTACAGATGTTCTCTCAGCATGACAGCTGCATTTATGATTCGCTTCTCCATAACTGTATATCTTGTACCTTTACTACACATGAAGGTGCTGGTAGTTGTTTAGACTGATTTTATGTGGGAGAGCTCTTGTTGCATAGTGAAATTTCATCAGCTCCCTGGGTGTTTGCTGCTCAGGTTATGAGTCACAATGCTTCCCTGATTTCTCTCTAAACGTAAAATTGCACAATAGCATGATATATTTTGGAGAACAGGTCATTAGGAAAATGAAACATGTGAGGCTTGTTTATAACTCTTTTTATGTCCCTTCCACTTTCTTGTGTATGAAGACGGACTATTTCTTGTTTTTTTAGTTGCCCCAAAGGACAAGCGAAAAAAGCCTCCTGGGACATTTTAGCTTTGTATCTTTTGTTTCCCTGCGTTGCCTTTAAAAACAGAGAGACACATATGTAATTTCTGTATTGTTTTTCTTCAGTGGCTGAGGCAATATTTTAATGTGGGGTCCACACAGATTTGACAAAGGTCTTAGGGGATGTAACTGTGTTGTCTTGTTTTGGAAGACTCTACAGACAGAAAAGAATCCGGGCAGAAAAATATGCTACATCTTTGCATTCTTTTTGAACCATTCCTGAAAACAGATGCCATCAATGACACACACTTGTGGAAGTACTCACCCAGCTTATACTCTAAGATGCATTTTCAGAGCAAGACCTTCAAAGTCTTGAAAAAAAAACCACCAAAACACCCAGGAACTTGTTTTCTACTTGTAGATACTTGACAAGACCATCCACTGGGCAATGATTTTCTGTTATGTTTCTAAAATGTAATTCCACTCTTTGGATTTTTACACCACAAGAGGTAGCCAAAGATCAGGTATTAATTTCCACCCGAGAATGTTTGTTCATACCTTCCCGGTAAATTAAAGTATGATTCAGTGCATCATCAAGTTGTAAATTACAACGCTAGGGAACGTTAATGGTTTCACAGGAGCCAGGACCAAAATTTATATGAAGAATCTTGATCTGTATGGGAGTGTTATCTTAGGTTCATCAATTTTTCTTGGGCTGACCTAATAATTACCTTCTCCAGGGCATGGCTTGTACACCTTACATTCCTGTTTGTTTGATTGGATTATACTGTAACCTGGTTTTGCCTGTCCTTCAAATACAGTTGTTTGGGGTGCAAAGGAGGGGGATAAATGTAAAAACAGGACAGTTTTGCTTCTTAAATGACAATTATTTTAGGGTCACTTTTGAGGGAAAGATCCAAAAAAAAGTCATGGGAGGAATTTTATCTCAACACGTTCCCCTACTTTGTCTCTTTGATAGGCTGGTATTCTTGAGCCAGGCAGAATTTAGCTGCTGGCATGACAAAACACTATGTGTGTGGGTAGCGCAGACTTCAACATGAGCGAGATGACATTCAGAGCATGAGATGTCATCAATTTTCAGGTGATTGTGCCCTACCCTTTTTGTTACTCACTAAGCTCCTGATGTCCTTCTTCCTGCCCTGTGCTGGAGTCACAGTTCTTAACTTCAGGCTCTACTGTCAAGATCCAGGAGCCACAGTTTTCTGTGACAGGAGATAACTTGTCCTAAGCAAGGTGGAGAGCAGGAATGGCTGGATTTAGTCCCCATCCCCACCTGCTGTGGTGTTTTGTGCATTATCAGTCAGGATTCCTAGTAATTAACAACTTGCTTCAGTTTACAGCCTTGCAGAATAGACAAGATGGGAAGAGAACTCTGGAGAAGGTCTTGGCCTGCTCAAAATAAGGCTAGCTTCTTCAGGACCCTGTAGTATCTACTGAATATCTCCAAGGGTAGAGATAGCAGAAATCTGTAGGCAGCTTGCTTCATTGTTTAACCACAATCACTGTAAACATGCATTTTCTTGTGTTGTAATGGAATTTTCTTTTTGTGCCCATTGCTTCTTGTCCTGTCACTGGGCATCACTGAGAAGATCTTGGCTCCATCTTTTTTTTATGAAATACTCTGATTTGAGTTTCCAGCATTTCTCTTTGGGCTGCCTTCAGCATGTAAGGTATTTTCTGATGGTAGGGCCACCAGAAGTGATGTTCTATGAATGCTAAGATAATTCCTGCCAGCTGCGATTTGCTTATTTATATTCTGATGAGCAGTCAACACCTGCTGGCTTGTAACCTGTGTTTGCAAAGATTCTGCTTGAGACCTGGGTGGCAGATTAAAAAGTTGATCTTAAGAGGAAAAGCAGTCTTTTTGCTGGAAATCTCTTGTCTCTGAGAGCCTGTTGAACCTGTTTGTATTCCTTAGCTTGCTCTGCAGGCAGGCAGTGTCATGCTATGTAGACGCAAGTCAGGGAGCTCTGCCGTGTAAATGCTGTGAGCTTCTCCAAACACTGCAGGAAAGGATGTTCTGCTTCAAAAAAGTGGGGAGGGAAGAATAAAAGGCTAATTTCTTCTAAGGACAAGAAATAAGTAATATAGAGAGGCCACGTTGTTGGGAGAATACAGTGTCCACTAAGGGCTGGCATCTTTGGCAGCAGCAATCTTCCCTTTCTTCCCTCTCAGTGCTTTCTTTTGTTGTTTGAACTAGAAAGCTGAGGAGAGTGGAAGAATCTCAAAGCAGATGAGGTATCAGATCTCTGTGAACTTAGTGTTGCCCATTCTATTAATCCTGAAGACAAACAGGCATGCTGCAGCAGGAGCATCCCTGGGCAAGATTCCCTCTTACCCTGGTCAAGCAGGGAGCAGAGCATTCCTGCTGTCATATTTTTGGTGTCTCTGCTGGAAATGGGAGTGGGGGAAAGTGAGAGACACAAAAGTGCTGCTCAGCAAAGATGCACAGAGGCAGCCTGGCTGTCTGTGGGCTAACCCATGTCCAGCCACATCAGACAAAATGTGGAGCAGGAAACTGGCACCGGGAGGGCAGTATGTTTACAATGACCTCTTTCACATATTTACTGATAGGAGCTCCCACTAACTGCGTCAGCTTAGATCTCTCCCCTTTCTCAGGCATTTCAAAACACAGAACTTGGTGGTCTCTGGGTCAGTTACTAAGGGCAGGACTTTAAAGGAATAGCAGCATTTTTAATTTGGAAATTTTCCTTAATTTCTTTTCCCGTAAAGTGTGGAGGAGGGGGGAGAGAGCCTTGAGCCTGCACTGTTGACTGGTTAGTAACCTTCAGCAATTTCCATAAGCTATTTCCTCACCTATGGAATGAGGATAATGATACTTTAAAGTGTACTTAAAAAAAAAAATTACATCAGAAGTAGATACAGTAGAACTATTGCTTTTGCTCAAAGAATGACTCTGTAGTACGGCAGAAAACTTTCTGGAGACTTAAAACTTACAAGTGGAGAAAAGGGAATCTTTAAAAATGTGTTATTTATAAAATCTTTAAAATGAGACAACAGGGAAAAATTAGAACAGTTAACTTTTTCCTTTGCTCTTCTCTTCCCCCGCCATTCCCGTGGCGTTTACTTTTCAACATGGTGTTGAAGTGGGTTTTAGCTTTTGTCTACAATCTGTTCAACTTCCAAGTTCTTCAGTGCTTCAGCTGAAACCACTGCAGAAGTCTCTATTTGTTCCAAAACAACTGTTTCCTTTGGAATTTTTGCTTTAAAGTAAGAGGAATGCATTGGCTCTTCTAATATGCTGTGAAAGCTTACTTGATAAAAATCTATAATTACAGCCAAATTCGGGTGACAGCAACAGCAGTAAAGTTGCAACAAAAAAGTTATAGAAAACAGATGATTATAAGTAAAAGTTGACGGTCTTCTTTTACTCAGAATGGCACAGGAATAGATTCACAACAAAGGAGTGCTGCCCAAACTTAAAACGGAGGTTATCTGCTAATCATTCAACAGGTGGTATCTGTACCAAATTTGAGAAGGGCCAACTATTACAATCCTGTTTGGCAATAGTTGTGTTTTGCTAAACCTCAAGCTTCTGAAGTCAAGATGTGACTTGACAATCTTATCTTTAGTTAAATCATGAGGTCTTATGGCTTTGGAAAGAAGCTATGAACCCCAAAGGCTCAAATCCCACAAGAAAGTAGGAAAAAAAGTGTTGCTTTGATTCCTCATTTAAATGACATGTTTAGTAAGGTATACTTACAATGTTTAAGGAATCCAAAGGATTGTTTTTAACACTCAGGGCTGTCTGTTTGGGAGTCTGCATCCACATGTCTGGCCATTGAAAAGCAATCACTTACTCCCTCTCAGCTTTCCTCTATGTTTGGGTTAAAGCCATCTTACCCAGATGAGGGTGATGGGTATGTATTTTCTTACTGAAATGTATATCTCCACATGTCAGTAGTAGGAATGGTCATTCTCAGTGCATTTCCTTTGCAAATGGGTCTGATATGGAGCCTGTTTTCTCTGGAAATAAGAGCGCCAATTAGCAGCTTGCTCTAGTGTAAGCTGTTCTTACATTTCTTCTCCACTTAAAAGTAGCCCTTGAGGTGACCTAGTTGGTTCCTGGAAGATCATCTCAATGTGACAGTATCAGGTGCTGGGGGAAAATACTGAAAACCTCTAGAAATTTTCCTCCAGATTCTTAGACTTCTGTAAGTGGGATTTGTTTAGGCAGTGGTAGATAGGCAGCTCCCTGAGGACAGCACTATTAAGTTTATTCTCCTCAGGAGTACTCCTGGTAAAATCTCAAGGGCAAATACAGTAGTCTGTCAAGGTGTTTTCCTATAGCATTATCTTAGGGAGGTGATTTAAGGTGCCCCAGACAGGAGATATCACGTTAGAGTCTTTCCTAACATCAGAATGGCTCTGGGTCCAATTCTTCTTCATCCTTCCTTCTTTTGCTTGTTGATTGTAGCAACCCCCTTGCCAAAGCTGCTGTGTCCAATCAAAGGTGTGCAGTTAAACTAGATGTCATCACAGTAGCTTTGGGGATGTGATCATAAAGGCATCAAAATCATGGAAATTATGCCTGTAACTGGTGATGTTCATCATCTGCCTGGGATGGACTGAGCACTTTGGCATTTGAAGAAATGAAAAGTTATGTAACTGAGAAACACAGATAAATACCATGCCCTCTGTATCCTGAAATCTCAGAATCTATTTGGGAAGTAGCACTCTTTTGAGAAGTAATTTGTGAGGCGATCACTGGGTTTGTTGTGTTGCATTTCTTAAACTGCATCTACAGAGCCTCCAGTATTCAACATGAAGCTTGTGATGGCAGGGACATTTCTGGTAGGGCGTGAGCAGCCCTTCTAGCAGGACCTGTCTCTATTTTCTTCCCTCCTCAGTCATGCGGTTAAAACTACTCTCCAAAGTGCCAAATCAATTTTGCTTACATCCTTGAAATGTCTCTAGCTGTTTTGGAATCTGAAATTGGCCTAGTGTTTATAAAGCTAATCTCATGTCCTTTCACACCTTGTCTGGATGATAAAGCTTCATTGTGACTTACATTGAGCAGAAGAACAGAAGAAACAGTCAGGTATTTATTTACCTTGCCATTTCCTTTCTTCAGGTAGTGATGCTGGTTGCATGTCATGAACTAGCTCAAAAATAAGCTCTTGCTGCTCAGTAGTTGACTGGCAGTTCTCTTGCTCTCCACAAGCAAATACATGGTGTTCAGAGCTGAAACAAGGATGCTCATTGCCAGAAGGACATAATTTTGATCAAAACTTTTGAGTCACATGAGGTAAAAGACATTTTCAGCAGAAGAGTTGTTCTTGTGGTAGTGGCTGGCATGCCTGGACTGTGTCCTCAAGCTTCTACTCAGCTGTGAACACCTTGGTACGAGTGGTGGATACTGTCCCCAAAGAAAGGAAAATTTGAGGATAAGCACTTTTCTTCATTCCTATCAAATTTTGGTCAGTTATTTTATAGTTAAGCATCTATTTTCATTGCTCAACTCCTGAGATTATGTTCATCTTGTGTTCAAATCTGGAGAAACTGTTCCCTTCAAGCTCACTTTCAGTTAGGTTTTCAATAGGGCTCACAACAAAAGCACGATTTCCAAAGTGCTCCACAGCAGCACTCCTGGCTGGGTTTTCAGCAGGGCACAGCTCCCCGGGACGTTTAGCTTGCTGCCAACTGGGTGCCAAGCTCTCTTCGAAAAGATTATCCCAGGTGTCAGTGAGATCATTTGGAAAGCTTAGGAATAGAATCAGTGGGTTCACTTCTGCTCCCTGTGCTGACCACAGCTGCAGTTTTCAAAGTAAGAGTGAAGCATCGTATACAGGAGCAGGCTGTGCAGCAAAGAGAAGGTGTTATGGAGCAGGGAAGTAGAGCTCTTCACTGTTAATGGTTTGGAGTGAGGTTGTGTTTGATTTTCAGTCTGCTTAGCTGGACAAAAAGATTTTTTTGCATTACCAGTTCTCCGGTATACATGTGGTTAGTTTTGCATGTCTTGCAGGTGTCAAGCAGCAATGTGTCACTGCTTTGTAAATGAATGCATATTATACCTTGCTCTTTGCGGGCGAGTGCCAGAAAAATACATTATTGGGCAAAAGGGGAAAAGGGAAAACTTCATTGAGCTGGTATTGTCAATCTGGGGGGGTTTATTGGGGAGTTTGCTACACTGAGCAGGAGATTTTGCTTCAACCACCCCTCTGGGCATATGGCTGATGTATTGAGGCAGATCCCCTCTGACCTGACTGCAGGCAGCAAACCAGAAACTCTTACAGGAGCATGGAAGCAAACACTGTCTCACATAGAAATGCTGCCTGCACACTGCACAGATGTGCACATGCACACGTATTGTCCTTTTTGCCATCAGCTTTGGGAAGGGCATGCATGTAATTTTCATACCGCGCATTGGATGTGCTGACTGGATGAGTTTCTGAAGAACAGCTGAATCATTAGGAGTGGTTGCAACAGTTCAGCACTGCACCCCTCCTACAGTGTTTTTATTTGAGCTGGTCGCAAGGCACCGCCTTTTGGTTCTCCAAGAAAGCTGTGCAATATGCCTTATTTTATCGTGCCTTAAACTGTACAGCTTGTTTTATGAATCATTGCTCGCTTCTCATTTGTTGTCTCAACCAAGTATGAGCTGCAGTGCAACCTGTGAAATAGTTCGCTGTTGGCAAACAGTGTTTAATTTGTGAACATGCTCCGGATCCCTTTTATAATGTACTGAGTCTTAAGCTCATTTCCTTTGCATCCGCTGGATTTTTATAGGCTGTAAGAGTTAAAAAAAAAAAAAAAATAATTAAAATAAACCATTGTGATGTAAGGAAATAACTTGTGGTTTCTTTGCAAATTAATAAGCTAAGTAGCACGGAATATTTCCTTTAAAAAGTATGCAGTAAAAAGCAGGGAATACACTGCTGCACGGATGACCACAGTGGAAAGAAGGACTCTTTTTCTCTGTTTTGCTATTGCAAAAACTCTTGGGGCTGATGAGTTCTTAGGCTGATACAGTAGTATTGTTTTGGGTTCCCACTCACCGCCCGGAGCAGTCCCACATGGCTGGGTGCAGAGTAAGTACTGCCTGTGGAGCTGGAACATGAATATGAAGCATGCTAATGCTAGTAACAATTAGACAGTGACCCAGAAATTCTTGGAAGAATGATTTTTCAGCTACATCGTGTCTCCAGGGCTTATAACCCTAACAGTAGCTCTTCACTGGCTCCCATGCTGAAAGCTGGAACAACTGGGGAGCAAGCCAGGGGAAGCTGAGGGGGGAAAGAACCGAAATGCTGTTCCTGAGAGAATCAAATCATTCAGCCAAAGGAATAACCAAAGCTCTTGGATGAATAACGGAGCAACCATTTCCATTATAAGTGTGCCCAGATTTATATCCAGTGTTGGGCCAAGGTGCCATCAGACAGATGTATTAGCAGCTTGGTTTCCATACTAAGTGTAGACTTGTGAAAATATTTTGATGATGTCTGGGCATTTTATTAGGCCTCAGATTCTCTGTGACTTTTGAGGTCATGCAACCACCATTTGCATCATCTGACCTCCCAGCCTCTTCCATTCTTTTGAAGTCTTATGAAGAACATTAAACCTGCAGATGCAATTATTGTATAATAAAGTATCGATTTCCTAAGGAACCCTTTAACATTTTCTTTCATAATTAGCATTTACAAGGCAACAAGAATTAACCACATACAGCCTTATGGATGAATTACAAGGCCGTTTTATTTCTGAAACAGGTATCAGCACCCTATTGCCAAACACAGCTGAACACATTGTCATACTTCACTAAATGCAGAAATATAAAATGTCTTGATAAGACCACTGCAAAAGTAGGGTTTTAAAAGGAAGCTTTTGTCATTTGAAACCATGCTTTATTAATTGACTTTATTTATTCTCAACTTGTTGGCATTGTTCTCCCCTGTGTATGATAATTTTTTTCCCTGGTAATCTCTGTTTTATATAGCAGTAGCTCTTTATGAAGGTAGCTCTGTTCAGCTTCAGGTGTGAGAGCATATGAGGCATTTGTTGCTCAATTAGGTGGTTTTGATTTGGACATCGTCAATCTGAGAGGCATGCTATGTTTTAGTTTTGGTCTCTAGCAGGAGTAAACTACTTGGTAGATACTTTCTAATAAGCCCTTCCAAGTTTGTTCTTGCAGATGAGCTGTAACGATTATCAAAGTGCTCTTTCCAGGGTACAGTACTTGTGGCAGTGAGAACAAGTGAAGCACAAGACAATAGTACCTGAATTTCATTTCAAATAGATGAATAACCAGACATGAGTCCTTAAGGTATGTCAGCATTCACATTGTAGACCCAAACTCTGACTCCACATGCCAAGGAGCAATGGATTTAGCAAGCTCTCTCTTCTATTGGTGCTGCTACTCTGGGTTGCAATGTGCCAAAAATGGGAATGCAATGAAAAGATTCATTCTTTTCATTGGTGGGAACTTTGCTGCTAGGGAGAGGATTGTTCATAAACTCCCCCAAATAGTCTGAGCCAAGGCTTAGATCTATGCATGTCATAGTCCATTCCTCTGAAGGGAGCTGTTTTTGTAAATGTGTATTTAAGAGCTTTCACGCATGTTCAGCACTTGAATAAAAGGAAAAGATAGATCAGATTTTTCCTTTTCCTTTTCCTTCTTTAATCCTACATTAATCCTGATCTGGGGAGTCTCTGCTCATACTCTGCCTGCTGACCTGATAACTTTTCTTGGTGGTTTTGGTTTGGCTGGGGGAGGATGCCCCTGAGTGTGTGTCAAGTTTTGTAGGTGGCATAAAGTTATTTGTGTCTCTGTGCGGTTGCTTGCAGTGCAGAGTGAAAGATAAGACCTTACTCTCATTTAGCATATGGTCTCAATTTTTATCCCAGACATCCTGTGCTGAAGAATAGGACCCAAAAACATTAATCAGAGAAAGCGAAAGGGTTTGAGAGAATGTGGCTGCCTGTAAGAGCAGAATGTTCTCCTCATCTTCTAATAGGGAGCAGACAAATGGGGAAAAATACTGTGGCCCTTGATCTCTAGCAGGGAGTAGTTCCCATGAGATCATGACAAATGACAACAAGGAGACATTTCAGTGCACCAACGCTGCAGGACTCCACAGGTCCCTGAAAGCAGAAAGCAGGAGGGGCTCTAAACCTCAAATGTCTTTTTTCTTTTTTTTCCTCCAAACACAGTGGAGATCCTTAACTCTAAGCTCAGCTGCTCTTTTACCATGGATGGTCTTCAGCTCATGCATTTGGGCTTCAAGTTTCCCAGTAACCTGGAAACCTGGTTTTCTCCGTCCCACTCTGAGCACTTTGTTGCTGCTTTCCCTGTAAGCATCAGTGGAAACCAGAAAAGATTCACATAGGCTTTTTACAGGCTCCTTTGTCAGGCACTGTTCAGAACCTCTGTTTGGACCCCATACAAAACCTGATGGATTTTGTGTCGCTTGTAATTTTTTTATTTTTGGTCTAAAACCAAGCCAGTGATAGACAGTAAAGCCCTTTTTTTTATGTGAGAGAGGTTTGAATCCTCGCACAGAAAGGCAATAGCCCTGTTTGAGGTCCTGCTCAGCCTGCTGAGTTAGAGCCGTCATTTGTGTTAAATAGGACCGGGCTCTCTGTTCCGCTGAAATGCAAGTAAGGACCACAAAGAAGGAGTGTTGATGGGGGAAACAAAGTCTGAAAGGAAGCATGCACACACTTCTTGGGCTAACAAAACCATGAAAGAGAGGAAAGATGACTTGATATTTTTCATTAATCAGTAATGAGTTGAGTTCGACTTGTAGCAAATAGAGATGAATGGTGGTGAATGGAGAAAGAAATCCAGAGTAATAAATGCATTAGCTCACTAAATATCACTGCGGGAATGGGAAATACTACCACTGTAATTTGGCAGATGGGGAGCACGTCCACCCAGCAGCACCATAACTTCCCCAAGAAAGTCCAAGGAGGGCTGGGAATGGATATTCCAATTTACTGTCTTGTTTTTCAATTGCTGTCGCACACATATTGGATGTGTTTATTTTCTTATGGGTCTTGAATAGGATTTGGTCCCTTGACACCCAGGAGGGGAAATCTCACACATACTGTGGTGCTAAACTGGTGCAATAAAACAAAATACCAGTTTACTGCTGTCTTGGGTGTGGAACAACACGGGCTCTTGAATCTGCTTCTTCCCACCGGCACAGCTGCCAGCATGGGCTGACACTGGATGTAATCAGTTCTGCTTCTCACCATGTTGATCGGGGAAAAATAATCCCCCCAGAAAAAATCCAGGAAAGAGAAACAGACATTAAACTTCAACTGACAACACACAAAATACAAAATTTAAATTGCAAATATTGATTTCCAGTGAGCATCAGGCTGATAGCTGCCATAAAACTGAAGTCCTGCTGACATTTTTGTCAATAAGCATCTCGTATCCATCATCCCTGGGTCTCCAGATCTGGACTGTACTCAGAGGCTTTTTAGAGCAGCTTGACTCCTAATTTTGTCTTCCAGAATCAATTTTCCAAAAGAGATATTACTAAGGTCTGTTTGGAGAAGACTGGGGAATGTCCTTCAGCTGAAGGAGATTTTTGAATTTTTAGGAGCATGATTGGATCATTTTGGTTGGAAGAACTGAGCCTGAGAGCCAGCTGGGATGTCCTTAGGGCGTGTGGCCTGTTGGAGCTGAAGTTCCAACACCTCAGGAAGTATAAATGCAGGGAAGTGCACAGGCACACCAGCATTCCCCAAACAAGGCATGTATCTGAGACTACTACACTGAGAGGAGAACGTCTGAAGTGCTGTGTCTACCCTCACCTGCACAGATGAGCAGCAAGTGAGCTATTGACCCTTTCCCAAGATACTGCTCTTTCTCAAAGATGCATCCACAGACCATGTGCTCCTCCTTTTTCTGCAAAGCAAATATCTGTATTTAATTTGTCATCAGCTTTGCTGAGCTGTGCATGAGACAGGGAACGGGTAAACACTTCCTTGCGTGTGAGCAGGCACAGTAGTACCTGATTTGCTTGCAGTGAGGGAGAACACCCTTATTTGTGCTGTTAGCAGGTATCGCTGTCAGCCTTGCGTTTCTGCAGGTTTCTTTTAATAAATGGCTTCAAATGTAACTGTAGGAGCAAGATGCTCCTCCCTCTGGGCACAGGTAAATCTTAGGGGGTGGTACATTCAAGTTACTGCACCAAGAGCTGCCTCAAGCATGGACACTTGCACACACATTTATTTGTCTTGTTTGGGGTATAGAAAGAGGCATTACTTGGATTTTCTCTTCAGGCTGTTTTTCTTTCAGAAGGCCTTTTTAAAAAAAATACCAGAAAGGATGAGAGAAACTGGTTGCCTTCATGGTCCAATGAGCAAAAAGAAAGCAGTACTCCTGCTACCTGGAGACATTCAAGAAGGCAAGTGCAATTAGTAGATAATTAAGCTGTACATAATCACAGTACAGGTGACAAATCACCTTAGTCCACAGAGATATCAGGGCAGGAGAAGCCCTATTTGGGAAACTACATGGCAGGGAAGGCAGAAACTGCGTGATCAACATTGCGTACCACATCCTCAGCAAAGGATTTCACTCAGAAGTGAAAATTGGGCCTTTTCTTGCCAACCTTCAACCTGGGAAGAGTGCCATGGCAGGGAGCGTGGCAAAGCTCGATCCTGCCCTGTGGCTTGTTAATGCAATAGTTACAATGGGAAGAGCTTGAAAACAGCATCAAGGAAAGTGAGGGGTGAGGTTTGGAGGGATTTAAGTCCTTCAACACGAAGGGTTCAAACAATGCCCAAGACTGTTGATTGCTCTTGGTTTGCCCACCATTCAGGTCTGCCCCTAGCGTGAGAGGCTCAGAGTTCCCCATTTCCTTCTGTGCCAGGAAGCCCTGTGGCTCCACCAAGCTGCTGGCTCTGGAGCACGGCACACTTCACTTAACCTTCAGCAACATTTATAATTAATGTTTAATCGATTTCTATAATGCAAGATCAACACACTGGCTTGGGCCTCTTCCTATGCATCTCTGCTCACAAGAACAGTCCTTAGTCACCTTATTTTGTCTTTCCTGTGAGATTTAACCTCTAAGAAATATTCTTGATGAACCTGCTGCTCATAAAAATATCCAAATGTTTTTTAGCACGGGTCAAATACTGGCCTCTGGTTCTTTAGTGTTCCTTTTCCAGGAAGGGTAGTTCTATTTACCATAATGTCAGGTGTCTGTGTCTTTTCCAAGGCTGTGATTAATTATCCTACTAGTCTCTGCCTCTCCAAGACAAGGCCACTTTCACTCCAGCTGCCAAATTTTGAAAACTTGTGTCAGGTTTTAAAAAAGTGACCCTGCACAGGATTACCTCTGACATTCTGTTCATGTCAGCCTCGGATTTTTGATTTTTCTTCTGTTCAGCACTATTGGAGATTTAACCATTCTCTAGCAGAGGTCAGTGTTGTCCCATCAAGCATAGGCTGTGCTAGATTACCTTCAGCAAAAATATCCCTGATAAAACCCCCCAAACCTCACATGAAATGTTCTTGCTAAAGCCAGAGTCTTCTTAAAAATGTGCATAAGTATAGGAGCCTGGTGGATGAAGTGTCAGCTCCTTTCCTTTGGCCTCCAATGGAAAAAGAAAGGAGGACTCCCCATTCAAAACAGTGATGTGGTTTTGCTTCACACCTGTGATGCAGTAGTTATGTGACACCTCTGTGCCTGACCTCTTTGACTTCTGAGTTGAAAGAGTGGATAAAATGGTCTATAATAGCTTAAGTCAACTGTTCATGTTTCGTTTCACAAGTTACATGTTTATTTTTCTCTCTTCTGTCTCTTCTTGCAAACTACATTGAGGTGACATCCTAGATATACTTAGCACCTTCACAGACAGGACAGATTTGGATTGTCTGAGAAGGGAAATGGGCTTCTAGAAAACATGACCAGAGGAGGAATCTATAATACTAAAAAAAAACAAAACAAAAAACACTGCTTCCCTGGGTCTTCCAAATGCACTTGTGTGCTGGAGACAGGAGAAATCATCTGGCTGTGGAGCTCAGGAGGGGCTTGGTTCTTGAAAGAGGGGACAGTACAGAAGGGAAAATGCAGCTTGCAGTCTTAAACAGCTGTTTTGGGATTCAGCTGTGATTTTAAATACCAGGTTAGCCAACCAGACTGCACCAGGCCCTTTATCTCGTAGTGCTTTGGATTCTCAAGAATTGATGTGATTTCCAGATTCTTGCAGATGACTGTGGGGGTGCTTAAAAATCAGATTGGGTTGCCCAGGGAGGCTGTAAAGATTCCATCCTTGGAGATGTTCAAAATGCCACTGTAGTTGGCCTTCTTCTGAGCAAGGGCATTGGGTTAGGTGATCTCCAGAGACACTTTCCAACCTCAACCATTTTGTGATTGTGCGGCTTTTTCCAGGTCACAGTTTCAGTTCTTGTATACTATCTGCTGCTGTCAAATATTTGGACACTAATGGCAAATAATGATGGAGGCTTCCTCTTGGAGCTGATAGAAGTGTCACTGAGGGAAAAAAATAACCCTCTTTTCATTTTCTAACAGCAGTTAAAAGTTTGAATTCGAGAGTGTAATCCACTAACGTCACAAGCACAATTTTGTGTAAGGGAAGTATGGCTTCACAGACAAACAGACAATTTTCTTATTCTTATTTCTTAAAGAAAATAAAATTTGTTCTATTTGTGTGAGCATGCAGGAACACATGGGAGCCTCAAGTAGGCACCAGGAGCACGTAGTGTCAGGTGCTGAGCATGTACAAAGTGAAAATAAAAGCCTTCCCGAAAGAAACCTGTGATCCAAATACATCAGTTATGAAAACTGGCACATCTATAAAGAAATTCCAGATAAATCTATGTAGTAAAGAAAAAAAAGGGCTACTGCAGCCAATTAACCACAGGATCTACTTGATAAATCTTTTATCTCAAATTAGCAATGTGTGTACTGAGTGAATCAAGATGAGCATGCTACTCTTATAGAAAACTTGTACATGTGAAACCTGTCATCCCATATTAGAAGACAAATGATATTTTGAGGCATTACATAAATAATGGAATCACATGGCCACCTGATTCTGGTTATTTCTAAGTGAAGGGTAAGACACTTTGAACATCCTTTTATTCTGATCTGTAGAGCTATAATTGTCCTGAACCAGCAGCACAAGAAAACAGCATTCAGAGGAAGCTGAGTAGCTCTGGAAGTTTGGAGTGAAAATTTTGTCCCTTTGAAATCAGCAGGAATGGCATTCCTGGCTTAAATGAAGTAGAGATTTCAGCCTCGCTTCCTGGGAAGTGGTGCCTCTGGCTCACGTTTGCTAAAAAAGATAACAACTCACTGTCTGGAAAATGATAATTCCCTCTCTTTTATCAGCTGCTCATCAGTAAATTCTGCAAAAGCAAATGCAAAGATTGGTTATTTTGGAATACCTGCACAACCTGAGCTTGGCACACAAGCATGCTTTGTGCTGTGAGAGGCAGAACCAATGACTGTGGACGTTCTGGCTTGTCTCCATCACTCAGCTAGAGCAGATGTTTGAGCTCCATACATACAAGCTGCAGGGAAAGCAGGACTTCTGGTCATCTGGCTGGTTGCTCCTGAGCACAATTTGCAACAGCTGAAACTGCTCTTGTGCTGGAAGTCAGGTGCTAGTTCAGGCCTTTCTTATCACTCTGCCTGATTTTCAGGAAATCTATAGGAACTTCCTAATATTTGAAGTTTGTAGCCCTGTAGTGAATGTGGCTGAAGCTGGGCAACAGATTTAGATGGGATTTGCAGGAGCAGGTAGGCAGCAGGAGTGCATCAGCTGTGTTTCTGAATGGAGTGGGGAGATGGCAAGCTGGAAGTGGCATAAGTTGTTTTGTGTCCTATGGAAAATACTGGTGAATTTAGCAGGGATTAGTCAGTTCTTCATACAGGTGTGGACTCAAAGCTTTGGTAAAAGGAGGTAAAGGATGGTAAAAACCATTCTGGACCAGTTATTTAATGAGAGTGTTTTTTGAATAGAAAATTCCTTCTCAGAGGAATTGATAAAGTTATAAAAAGCAGTTAAGTTCCTGCGCTCTACAGTGGGCAGCAAATGAAAACACTTGCTTGAATTAACTCTGAATGAATGAATTCTGGGGCAGATATTTGGAATTTAGGAGGAAGTTCAGACTACTTGGTCAGAACATTCTGAAGCTGAAGGCTGAAGTCAGCTGTTTTGTACCTGGTGACACCAAAAGTGGTTTTGATCCTCTGCCTTTCTGGAGTAAGACAAAGGAGTAATTAGGATCCAGAACTTGGGAGACATCTAGGAACTTGCAGGGTTTACCCAACAGAAAAGGACCAGACTGTAGCTACCAGTGTCCTCCTACCATGGATGGCCTCAGTTTTAAACTAAGACAGGGGAGGTTTAGGTTAGATACTAGGAAGAAGTTTTTCACACAGAGGGTCGTGATGCACTGGAACAGGCTGCCCAAGGAGGCTGTGGATGCCCCATCCCTGGAGGCATTCAAGGCCAGGCTGGATGTGGCTCTGGGCAGCCTGGTCTGCTGGTTGGTGACCCTGCACATAGCAGGGGGTTGGAACTGGATGAGCACTGTGGTCCTTTTCAACCCAGGCCATTCTGTGATTCTATGATTTCTCACCTTCTCCTCCAAGCGTGAAGAGCTGGGTGACAGCGGCTCATCCCAGAGCTGATACAGCTTACGTAGGGGTAAAAAAAATAAAAACAAAAATAGAGCTCTCCATCAGTCTAAGCTTGAATTTTAATGCGAGAAAAATGTCTGAGATCCAGGGTTGTCATTAAAATAATGTTTACAATGAATGGAGAGATCAGCTAGGATCAAAACAAATGGAGCAGCTTGCCTGTCTAATTTCTTACTCAGTAAAGTTCACGTAGGTTCAGTGTGATTTTACAGCCGTATCAGAGATTTCTGTTTTGAGGCAGCAGGTTTCCTCTCACCTTCCCCCAGCTGCCAGCTCACCAGAAACTCACATTTGCAGGGTGTGCATGTGCTCCCCTCCCTCTCTGCCCTCTGTCTGCTAGTCCTAGCTAGCCCAGGGACCTATTTTACAGCCAAGGCACAACCTTTCATTTTCACACATGTCACGACTGTCAAGATTAGCGCGTCAGCAATGCAGTGTTTGCCCAGGTGTACGAGTGACAGTCTGAGGGTGGGAGAAGGGAAGGGAGTGGCAGTGTGAGCATCTGTATGGCAGCTGACATCCCTCTGGCTAAGGCTACCAGTAATTCACTATTTCCTTCCTCAAAACCTGGTATTTCAAGTAATCGTTGTGCTTTCCTGCATCATAGGCAGCCTCCAAGGATGATGGTGCTTAGATGTTTACTTTTCCTGCTTTTTGCCTCTGACTCAATGTGATAGAATGAGCAAAAGTAGTTTTATTTTGAAAAGACAGGGTTTACATCCCTGGGATTTCTGTTTCTGTGCTCTTCTCATTATCAGCATTTCTGATGAGCATCAAATATGAATTACAAAGAGGATAATGTGTGTTATTTGCCCACTTATAGTTATTTAGCTACATATATGGGGGTGAGGATATTTTCAATTGTGATACCAAGTTCTAACCAGTGATGTCCTGTTGTGTCTGAAAAATTCATTTACCTATGAAAAAATATGTTTGCAATCTCTAACACGCCAGACCAGATCTTAGCTGTGTTGACTGATGACTTTACAGCTGTTTCACATCCAAACAGCAGAGATAAAACTCTGCCTGATTTTCAATGCTAGCCTCATCTCTGTGTCCTTAGACCAATTGCTTTCTCACCACAAAAGCTTTCCTTCTGTTATTCCTGCCCTCTGAAACAGTTTTCCTGTATGCCTCTGTGTCCTTCACTCCTTTTTCCTATTAGAAGTCTCATTTGAAAACATATTTTCTTCTTTCTTCTCAGCTCTTAATGTTATCCTGCTGCTCTCATCTATTATTTAGTATTAGCTGTAGTATTTTGGGTAGAATCACAGAATTAATGCATAGGATACACTGAGATGGATCCAAGCACATTTTCCAAATCAAAATGCTCTCCAATCCCGAGTGCTTGCACCCAGCTGTGCGAAACAAGGGGAATTCTGCTGGGATAAGGATGGTGAGGAACCCTGGCAGACACATCAGAGGAAGGAGAGACGTAAGTATTCGTTTTGGAGAATGGCAGTAGGTCACTGTTAACTTGTCCTTCTAACAAGGGCTGTCAAGGAGTGGGTAAAGAAGTTAGGAGTGTAGAACCCCACACAGATCTTCATCAATCACAGAGTAGCAGGGGAGATTTGGGAGAAAAAAAGAGAAATTACGTGAAATGCTGTGTCTTCAGGTGAGCAGTGAAAAAGCTTTCAGAGCAGTGTAGAATGTAAGAGCATTAGTGCTGCACTACAGCCCTTCACAATGCTTTCTCGGGCTGATAGGTATTCCAAATGAATTTGTTATATTCCCAAACACTCAGGATTCTACAATTACAGTTCCTGTGTACCATGTGCCAAAGGCACATTGATCCCCATGTTGCTCTCTATTAACTACACTGTATTGAAAATGTATAGGCATGTCAGGTTGATTTTTCCAAGCTTTTTCTCTAGAATAATGAGTTTTTTCTGCATCTGCGTAAAGGTACATCTCTGTTTACACAAGGCTTCCGAGAGCACAGAAACTCATTTTTTGCTTATGAGTCAATACTATCGATGCTTTCTCTTATCCCTCAGCTCCATCATTGGATGGTTTGTTTGTTTTTTGCTATGTTAGGGCTGATTTCCAACATTTTGTCCCTAATTTAGCATAAAAAGTGCACAGTGGGGCTGGCTTACCCCAGGCTTTTGTGTGCACTTTACTATGTTGGCATTGATAAAACACTCAAGAAACGTCTGATAAAACACTCAAGAAACATATGTAGCTTGTCCAAAATACATGCATGATAACCACCCTGAACGTACATGTTTTGCTATTATTCCCCTGTATGTTTTGGCAGAGCAGAGAACTCATTTGGCCTCCTATGCATTTGGGCGAGGAGAGGAAGTTTGTCCTTTCTCCCTTCTATTCTGTGTTTCATCACATTGCTCTTTCAAGCCAAATAAAGAAACCCTAAATGCTATCCCAAATGGTGAAGATTATAGTGAGTGGCCAATATCCTTTCTACAATAAACTTCACCAACCCCTAGCACGAGACAAAAAATGATACAAAGGGCCTTCTTATATTATGAGGAGCTGAAACAATCCCATAATAGTTGTTCTGCAGTTAATGGCACAAAAACTCAGTAACACTTAAGGACTTCCATACTGGATTTGATTCAGAGCCAGCTGGAGCCCTTCCATCAAATCAATGTGCTTTAAATTGTGCCCCCCAAATAGGTAGGCTGAATTTTCATATTCAGCATGGACTTTTCCTGCCTTTTGAACTCGTTCTTAGCAGCTGAGCAAGAAACACTCGAAGGGGTAAATAACCACTTGAGTGGTTATGAGATGACATGGTTGCATTAACTCTGTGTTTAGAAAATCTGTCTGCGTGCAGGTCTGTGTGTGTGCCTGGAGTCCTGGCTGCATTGCTCTGATCTTACTGGGGAGAGCGAGCCTGCCTCTCACAGTCAGCCAAGTAACCTCATCATTGCGGCTCTCTGAGCACTGAAGTGGATCCAGAGACTCAAAGGAAAAAGGAGGTGCTAAGGGGACAGGCGAAAATAGCAATTTAGTTTTTCTCAGGCCCACGTTTAGCTGAATGGATGTTTCCTTCTGTGTGGTGTGCGCGTGAGTGGCATGGTGCAACGCACCTGCTTAAAACTTGGCCTCGGGATTTAAGCACTCTATTCAGATTGGGTTCTGATTTAAGCAATGGAAAGTTAATCATATTAATCCAGGCAGGTGAGTTGAGCTGCTTAGTTTGCGTGTTTGTTTGCTTCTGTAATTTTTCTCAACAAGGCAAAGATGCCAAAAAACGGTTCATACCCTTGAAAAGAAGTGCTACATTTGTTGGTCTTCTCCAGCAGGTGTGAGGACTCTCGGGATGCGTGCTGCTGTTGGAGTTCAAGTCAGCACTGAGTACAGGGAGAGGCGCTTCAAAGGCTTTTTATTAGCAGTAGAGCTAATAGTTACACTTGAATAAAAATGAAGACTCAAGCTGGCATAATTTGTAGCTGACGCCAGCAAGATTTAACAAATGGCCACGTTCCCAGGCTGCTTGGGGCATGTTGTCTAGTGGCATATGCAGATGAAGGATTGGAAGCATTAAAATAGCTGACCAAAACCCATCGGGCAGTGGGAAAATGGTGCGTGATCCTCTCAGCCCAGAGGCATTGCGGGTTCACTTTCCCCTTGAAAAAACAGAGAGAAGCTGTCTTGAGGACAAGAGATTAACTTTGAACGAGGCTACTTGAAGTTTTCTGTCTCTCTTTCTTTCCTGTTCTTACAGAAAAGACTCATAATCTTGGTTCAGAGCAAGGTACACTTTAACCCTGTGACTGAAAAGAAGATCCTCTCTTGGTGGTGTTCAGCACAAAGCTGGGTATACACAGAGCCAAGATTATATATAATTGGTATATATTATAAGTACAGAAATTCAAGTAGATTTGCATTAATTTGAATAATTCTATTTTCTACTACTGGTGTAAAAATTAAGGGGGAAGCTTCCAACCATTTAAATTTCCCTGTTTGCATGGAGTCTCTTCACTTGTCTGGGGAAGAGTTGCACTTGGTAAAATCTTGCCCCTATGAATAAAACTCTCTTTTATCTTAGGGATAAAACTCTTGCCAACTTCAGGGTGTTGTGATTTCATCCTGAGAAACGATGTTTTAGTTAAAAAAACTAATAATTAACATTACTTTTGAAGCTTTCTCTGTAAAAAATAGGACAGGCAGCAAGCTTGGAATGTATGACAGCAGGAGGCATGGTGACCTTTCAGATAAATGATCTGAAAAAATGAGGAACTGCCCATCTTCTGAAACCAGGCAAATCATTTTGTGGGATTTCAGTGCAACAAAGGAAGGCAGAGGGCCCATAAAGATAGCAATTGAAAAGTATATTAATGCACTTCCTCAAATTACACAGGCACGAACTCTTTGTACTGCTTAAGAAAGCACTAACTTGTGGTTTGCCTTAAACTTCGTTTTGGTTGTTGTAAAACTGCAAGGATCTCCTGAATTCTTTTGGAGACTCCCCATAGCTGTCTCTCCAGCTGGATTGCTGCAGAGGGAAACATTTCCTAGGGAAAGGGATTTTCAAACTGAGAATGTATTTTACACAGAAAGGGACTCCTCTCTGAAGTTCCAGAAATTAGCTCATTGGTATAATTTATAGGTAAAAGGCTCCAAAGAACCACAGCATTTGAATCAGAAGTTAGAAATCATAATACTAGTGAACTTAGAAGCACAGAGTTGTTTCAGTTCTTCTTTCTATGTCTTCCCTTTAAATTATATTTTCCTATTTTGCTCATTCTTAGTCATGAGCTACAATTTAAATAATAACGGCAGTTGATCTCATAATCTGCATGAATCCAGGACCTTGTGCCATAAGAAAGACAGCAGCTCTAGCAAGCTGAAAGAAACAATCAATCCATTGAAAGCCATCCTGCAGAATTGTTTATTAAGGTAATACTCACTTTGAAGTTTATCACACGTGTAGCCCGAGTGAGCAAAAGGCCTAAGCAGGGATTTTAACAATTCACTGACAAATTGTTATCTGAGAAAAGAGTCACTCGATGAAACTATTTCATATTAATCATTAGGCATTAAATTCCCTGAACAAAGCACCTTTGTTTCATGCTGTAATAAATAGCTGGTGCAAAATACAAGGACTTACTGGGAACTGTGCAGTTAAAATTACCTCCCAGGGAAGTGCTGCACATGGACACGCAGTCTGAGTCTTCGAGGGCTCCTCTTTGTTTGGTATGACCGATTAAAGGCTGACATTGGATAGTTTGTCACCAATTTTCTCTCCATAATAGAACTTCATATGCTCCTACATAAAACAAACATGACTTGAAAGCAAGTTTTCCCTTTTTTGCCCAGCTGAGCACTCAGAAAGTTTGCATGGTAGTGAGAAACACTTCTCATGGATATATTAAGTGCTACCATCTGTTTGGATTGTTTTGAAATGCATTTTTGGGCCAAAGCCTGCCCTTATGTGGATCCAGTTTAACATGAAAGCCTCGGCAGTTCCCTGAATGTGAATAAGGCAGCAAAAATCACTCCTTTCATGCTGCCCAATCATGCCCTTTAATTTTACTACAATAACTTTAACTGAATCAGAATAGCAGCTCCAAAAATTGAGCCCTTGATTATCTTGATGACTACCTTAATCCCCCCTAGAAGTTGCGTTGATTTCAATGGCTTTCCTCCCCACTGAGCCCGATATTCAGGCAACAGAAGTGAGTCAAAGTGGGGAAATGGTGAGATTTATTTTCATTGGGTTTTGCTTTAACTTTGTTTTGTTTTTTTTCCTGGTGCCTGAAATAAGAAACACAAAATAGAATGATGGAAAAAGATGCTAGAGGAACTTCAATGTATACCATATCTGTTCACTACAAGGAGCAAAATGACTTTAGAATACTATATAAGGTGATATTATTACTGCCCCACTTCAGAACTTCTGCCTGCTCCAGCTAACACATTTCAAATGGAGTGACTTTGTCAGAATTTACGACATTTGGCAATCATAATTCCTATCTGTTACAAGCCAAACTTTATTTTTAGTTCTTAATATTGTGTTAATTACATTATAATTAACATATACACAGGAATAGCAAGTTCATTTATTTCAAGCTTTTTCTCCTGAAACATCTCTTTCTTTTCTGTGTGAGATGCATCTATTTTTTCACACCCTTCATTCTATGTTGCAGCTTGAATTTTGTCTTACCAGTGATGGCATTTCAGTATTGTACTTCTTCCCTATTTCAATACATACCAGGAGAAAAAAGAAAAAAGAAAGCAACAAAACTAAAAGTTAATATGTTGAACATCTTTGCCACCATTTCCAGATATTGTTATTCAGATGTGAAGAATGTATTTGAATTACTTTGTGTACACTGAGCATTATTTTTGTTGTGTTAAGCAACTGCAAACCATAGGACCGTCATCCTGAAGGATGCGAGGAGCTCTGAGTTTTGCATGTCCTTAGCTGCTTTAAAATGTTGATTCTATCTTGTTTTATGGATGTTTCCTGTGTTTTTTATATAAAAAAATATAAAAAAGAAGAAGAAAAAAAGCAAGAGGAGACTAAAGAGATTGAAACTTCACATTTTCAGCATTCCTGGAAGCATTATTCATTACTTGCAGTGAGAGTGCACTTGTAGCTGGATTAGCAGTGCGTTATGTGTGCTTGCACGCTGCATGCAAGCTCATGTTGTTCTCAAGCAGGGCATCCAACACAGCCAGCTGGTACTACCTCTGCTGGAATGGCTTTAATTTATCTATCTTTAATTGCTTCACCTAAAATGCTCGAGATCTATGAATTTTAGTCAAAGCTGCAGACCAGCAGTCTTGCTTTTCAAGTCCTGTCTGCCACCAGTTTGGCTGCTCGGTTTGTGAGTGGTGGTAGAGATGAGGTGTGTTAGGTGGCATTTCCAGAAGCCTCCAGCTTACATGGGAGCCTGCCTCTCCATCTCAGACAGGCACCCAGGAGTTGAAGTCCACTAGGAAATCAGTGTGTCCAGACATGCAGATGTTTTGATAAGACACCAGCCACATCTGAACCTGCACCAACTTCTTGCTCCTTCCTTGCCTCATTTCTAAGGCAATGCAGCTGATGAGCCCAAACTCCATTATCTATGTGTGATGGGCAACTTCTCAGATTATTCCCCTGGGTAACTAACAACAGAATAAGAGGGAATGGCCTCAAGTTGCGCCTGGGGATGTTCAGATTGGATATTAGGAAATACTTCTTCTCCAAAAGAGTCATCAGGCACCAGAAGAGTGGTGGAGTCACTGCCCTGGAGATGTTAAGAAACATGGAGATATGGCACTTAGTGACATGGTTGCTGGGCAATATTGGTGCTAGGTGGGTCATTGAACTCGATGATCTTAGAGATCTTTTCTAACCTTAATGATTCTGTGTTTAAATAATGTGAGTGTTCTTCTCCATGCTCACTACTGAGGATCTAGTTTAACATATTTGAATGTAATGGAATGGCTTGAAGACAAACGTGTGTGGTGCTTTTTGGCATTAAATACGCTCTCTAATGATTTTTTCTGAAAAGCAAAAACACAGATCTTTGTTTACACTAGAAATATGGTGTCCTGAGTTGTGCTTCTCCTTATGGGCTCTGCCCAGTGGACACAGCCCTGATGCTGAATCAACCAAGAGGTGAACGGGGTCAGAGAGCAAGCTCCAGAGGCTTTCCAGCTTTGTGCTGCGATGCTGCCCAGAATCTTTTTCCATGTAGTGAAGTAGAAGTGTTGCCATGACAAAGCAGACATTCAGATGTGACCTGAAGGTACAGGTGGGAGTTTTGCGTTGCTTGAGGAAAGCTCTCTTCTGGACGCTTCTAACAGAGTAGGGCAGACTGTGGAGCTGAGACTGGTGCTGCTTGGTGTAGCACTTCCTTCACAGTGCATGCTTCATTGGGTTGTAGTTATTGTACTCATGCAGAAAGCAGCAAGAGCAGACTGGAACTGCCTAGGACAACTTTGGGATAGCTTAGGCTTTTACCCAAAGAATCTTGAGCATCCTCCTTTTTGGGCATCAGGCACACTCTGCATCTGCAGTTTCAGATGTAATCTTGTGGGGTGAGGCAAAGAATAGGAAGGCATTCTTTGTTTGCTTCTTTGTGGTCAGCTGTCTTTGACCAAGAAATAAAAACATACACACACTTTATCTTTGTAAAAATAAATAAGTACAGGGCTATGTATTACAATGCACTTGGGAACTGGATCTGGTCCAGAATGTGGCAGCTTGCTTGTTATTAGCCCTGGTCTCTCCCTTGAGTCCTTGCAGCCAAATCTCTTGTGCTGGCTGATCTCTGACTTCAGGGAGAGGTTCCTCCTCTCCTCTCCTCTCCTCTCCTCTCCTCTCCTCTCCTCTCCTCTCCTCTCCTCTCCTCTCCTCTCCTCTCCTCTCCTCTCCTCTCCTCTCCTCTCCTCTCCTCTCCTCTCCTCTCCTCTCCTCTCCTCCCCTCCCCTCCCCTCCCCTCCCCTCCCCTCCCCTCCCCTCCCCTCCCCTCCCCTCCCCTCTTTTTCTTCCTAGTCATAATCTTAGCCATAAATGGAATGGGATTTGCCTCTTGTTTGAATGATGCTGCCTCGTTTGTCCTTCGGGGCTTTCCAAGCAAGAGTCTCATCTCCAGCATTCTCTCACTCTCTAGTCCTGGAATAGTTTGTGGATCTTCTGAGTGGTGGGCCAAAGCCATTTTTTTTAAGGTGATGATAGAGATGGGAGCTAGGGGAGGGGAATTAGAGCCTGAGATGTCTGTTTTAGTTGGCAGATTACTATTTTGGACCAATCTGTTCATCCGTTCAAGCCAAATTTCTTGCTGTCCAGACTGTATTTGTGTTATGTGCACATCCTGACCAGTGACCATGCTGAGCTTCCCAGCTTTTTTAGGGGTCCACAGGCTGGGAAGGGGGAGCTCCTGCAGAAGGACGTTTAGCGTTACTCATTCTGTGTCCCCTGTGACCAAAATCCTCAGCTGTTCCAAAATACCACGTGTTTTTTTCACAAGTGCAAAATTAGCATTTCTGATGAAACAAAATCTCATATTTAGACGAGGTCACTGTGTCATGCCTTGTTTAAAACAGGATTTTGTGCATGAGTGTGCTGAGGGAGAAGAGTATGGAGAGCTGTAGATTACCAGGTCAAGTTAGCAAAAATGCAGAAAATGAAAGCCCTAATAGATGTAAAACCAACAGTGTTTTTATTTCCTAGATGATCAAGTTCTGATCCCTAGGGGTGAATCTGTCACGGTGTGCTCCTGGTGTTGGTACAGATCCAATTTCTTGTAACTGAACTGCAAATACTGTTGCAAATAGGGAAGATTTTGCCCACCTTGCTTGGTCAAATACAGCGCTGTTCCATTCTTCTCGCCCCTGGGAGGTTTGTGAAGGTCTATATAGGAACCAGGAGAAAAACTTGCTTTTAAAAATGTATTGACTTCCTTTTAATTGCCTGGGCTTATAGACCTTCAGAAGGTGGAGAATGTGGTTAATAAAACTTCTTTCACCTCCTGGGTGGGTTTAAATAAGCTCCTTCAGCTTGAGAGAGTGGCTCCTCAGCTGTGTTTAATTTCAGCTCCAGATTTCACGAGCCTATGCACCATGTAGGGACCAGGCATATGTGCTGCATCGTGTCTTATAAGGTGTGGGCACCTACGGTGGGCAGGTAACCATCAGTAGTCCTGGCTAATGTTATCCTGCTTGCATGATAAATATAGCATAGGAAGGAGGATCCATTCTGAAAAATACTAGAGAAAATATTACTTATAACTCTTAATCAAATTCTGTTGCATTCTAAATTTTCAGCAACAATTTTCTGGTGTTTCCCATTAGGGGACAAAGACTGCTGTCAGCTATGCTGGCATAAACCCAGCTTCCTTTAAAAGAACTATTCTGGATTCAGGAGAACTGTTTCTTTTTTTTTCTCTTTGTCTTTCTTTTTTTCCTCCACAGTTAAAACTAAAAATGCAGAAGCATTTTGAGGAACTCCAGCATCTTTTGCACTAAGTAAAAAGAATTTGATTTTAGCATAGCTGGTGACACTTAGTTATTTGGTTGAGGATGGGTTTAGTTATTGAACTGCTGTGCACATGTTGAAGGCTTGAGTTATCTGAACGCCCTAATTAAAGAACAAAACAAACCTTTTATTTCATTTTATCAGTGCTTAGGAGTACAGATATTTAAGCCATTTAGGAATGCAGAATTTCATATTCTTTATTCTGTGGGTACCTCATTAGAAAAAGTAGCTTTTGTTAATTGCTAGTAGCAGCTCTCAATAAGATTTACTGTTGGGTTAAAAACCATTATAAAGCCTGACCTCATTACATAAATTACTAATTCACAACAAAGCAGACATATTATCTATTCACTTGGTGGGAGCAGTTTGCTGAAAGCCCTCTTTAGTTCTTTTGGGTGAGTGTGTGGAGCAATACCTGATGCCTTGCTCCGGTCTGGAGCTCAGATGCATCCTTAGTCAGTGCATGCCACCAACAGGAGCTGCAGTCTGTTTGGACTCACTGCCAAAGCTGGTTCCCACTCAGCTACCAGAGGTCACTATGGAGACATTTGGTACTTGAACAGCTCATTTTAGATATTAGATCTCGGTCTTTGAGCATGTACTGAGAGTTTACAGTCACCATTGCTTTAGAACATCTGCTTTTTCACAGGCGGGGAAAAAATGCTTTGGGAAAGTTAAAAAGCCTAAATGATAGATTTGGCACTGCGTGTTTGTAATGGCAGTAAGCGGTGACGTAACATAGAAGGGTCCATCTATAAATACTTTAATATTATTTAATAAATTATGACGGGTTTTATGGCATAGCTAATAATAACATTAAATGTTTCTGCATTTAACAGGCACACACATTGTTTTAACAATATCTCCGTGTTACATGCTTTGCAACAGCTTGTTATAGCTTCATCTGTTAGGCATTTACTGTGCATTCATTTTATTCATTTTTGAGGAAAAAGGAATGCTTTCTAATAAGATATGAGGGAGCGTAGCTGCATTGATTGCACATTCAACAAATATGACAAAGCATTCATGAAAGAATACAAAATTGAAATTGGTACTTATCCACAGGCATAGCTCACCAGGAGCAGGGCTTGCCTTTGTACATCTGTCTCAAGGACACCCTAAAATGACCCATGGTGAGTTATATTGATGCAGTAGTGCCCAGTGCCTTGGGCTGGGTTCCCACTGGGGCTGTGGGGCCACTGGGTAGCTTCAGGCAAGAATTAGCTTTGGTGATTGGTTATGGGAGTGGTGAAGGCATTTAGTAGCAGGACACAGCCTATCTTGGTGCTTGGTGAGTAATAGCTTTTCCAAATCTAGTGTTGCAGAGTACATCACTACCTTGCTCACCTGATTTTCACTGTGCCTGGGGTCTATGCAGTGAGAGATTGAATTGCTCTTCAAGAAGCAGCATCTGCTGGAAGAATTGCAATGTGTTATTGCCCAAAGATCTTATCTCATGTGTGTTATGCTGTTCCTGTTGTTGCTATCTTCAGTGTACATTCATTGTGAGGGAAACTAAGAGCACAGTTGTGTCTTCTGTTGAAAGGTACGGTGACTTTACTAAATAGCACTTGAAAAATAAATACTGTCTGAGATCAGTGAACAATTCTGTGCATGTAGTGCTTAGAGAAATCCTCATTTGGGTTTTTTGTTTTTTTTTTTTTCCTCTCAAGCATAATTCTAGTGCCACCAAGAAAGGAAAAAAAAAAAAAAACTTTCAGAATATTTAGGATATAATTGCAGGTTATTATTATAGACATCCTTCCTTTGGGAATCTGAAACTACACTACATTTCATTCTGGTTAAATTAAAGAGACCAATCAGCAATTCCCAGCTCATGGCAGTTAGTTTTCTCTTGCTTATAATGCCACTAAGATCAATGGGATTCCCCACAGAGTGAGGCACTTTTCCACCTGAGTGGAGCTATCTCTACCTGAGCTTGTTATAGCACCTAAAGCATTTATATCTACCTTTATTCACTGCTGGCTGTGACATGAAGGTGAATTTAAGTGTTGAAGGCTTCCTAACCCTGGGTATTTTCTATACTCTGGCAGATTTCTTCTCCAGAGAAGACACTAAATAGGGAACCAGCTCTTCTACATGCTAGCTTGCAAAACTTGTGACCAGTAGGGGAAGTCACAGGAGGGAACATTGTTTTTTGTCAGATTTTTTTCCACCCCAAATATTTCCTCTGGTTGAACACCTAGGACACTATTAATTCTAATGGAGACATCCAAGACACCAAACAGTTAAGGAGGAAATATTAAAGCATACGTAACAGACACTGGCTTCGGAAGGCAGCTGGATACAACCCCTATGTTTAAGTGCCTGAATGCAGATGTTGATGCCTCTCTTCAGGTGGCTGGGTTTGTGAATGCTGGTATTGTATATTTGCCAGGAATACAAGTTGAATCTCTTGACTTTGTGGTTTTAGCTCCTAGGCAGCATTTCTTCTTCTCAGTACACTGTATACAGTGCTCATTCATATGGAAAGCACACATGATGGTTTTTTTGATGTTTTCTTAGCGTTGATCAGAATATATGGAATTTGGAGTTCTTGTTTTGGGGATTCTTTGGTTGCTGTTGGAGAAGGAGTGTTTCATTATCTCAGTTCATCCATTTCTTGGTTAATTCTCTTTGGGTGCTCAATAGCATTGCTCCTTTCACCAACTTAATAAGCGACCACCAGGTTTCTGAACCACGGAGTGTAACTGCACCATCCATATTAGGGTCTCCTTTTGCAGAAGAGCAGAGCAGTTTCTGCTGTCTATTCTGTCTGTAGGAACAGAATAGTGTCTTGACACCCTGAATCAAGGAATCCACCTCAGCAGGCAAGCTTTGCCTCTGAAGTGGCAAGAAAGAGTTGGGGAGAACTATGTGGAAGAACAGAAAAGGACTACTCATGTCTTTCCCTCCCTTCTGACCTCCTGGGTTTTAGCACAATCTGGGGAAGTGAAGAAAGCAAACAAATTGGACAAACTGGAGTAGCAGGGATTCTTCTTGGCCTACAGGAGCTGTGTGAGTCTGCAGTGCATTCATATTTTGAGAAAATTAACTGGCAAGCTGTAGTAAGTGTCCAGCGTGCATGCCACTGTAGGGTTAGAAGTTGACTGGAAGCAGAAATTAGCTGAATGGGTGTTTTTGAGGATGCATATCAGAGGCAGATCTCTTGCAGAGCTTTAAGCTCCTACTCCAGAGTGTGTGGTTGTGAGAAGATCTTCATTACAAGGTTATACTTTTTTTTTTTCTTTGCAAATTCTTTTTCCCCCTCACTTCATTCTGGGAAACAGCCGCACTGTTTTAACTGAAACTTTCCCAAATAATTCAATCCAAGGCAGACAGGCATTGGCTAGGAAAACCTAAAACCAAATAGAGAGAATTTGGCAATGTTTTTAGTAGATCAAAGCTGAGTTTCTTAATGGAAAGTGTCAGGCATCCTCAAATATAAGTAGTGTTAATGCACAGCTATAATTATGCAAATGAACAGTGGGTGTCTTTGCCAACTGGACACTTCTTCCAAATGTTGCATTCACTCCTAAAAGTCTCCAAAAGTACTGTAATGAGTAAAAATAATGAGACTGAACAAGGTTGTTACAAACTCACTTTTTCAGTGTGGAGGTGTGTAACTCAAGTCTCTGCTGAAAAATAATGGATCCAATTCAGTCCCAGGGATTTCTGCAGAAGTGGGACCGTATGGTGAGGAGTTTTTCTACTGGTAGTGAAAACTGACAGTCGTGTAGGGTTTTGTAAACAAGGTAGGAGCTAAAACTGAAGTTGTGAAAGGACATTTTGACGAGTGGTTCTTAAAAATGGTAATCACTGTTTCTGGGATTGGGATTTTGCAGTGCCAGCAATGGAGCAGCCAGGAAATGCTTTCTTTTCTCTGTCCTGTAAATATGTCCTGATGCATTTCTCCCTCTATAGGAACAGGAATTTGTTGTAGCTGGAAATGAGTAGTTGTAACATACATACTGAGCTGAGGATGGTACTCCTTCTGACTTATTCATGAGCTCAAGATTAAACTAATCACGAGTTTCTGCTGGATTTTTTTTTTGCTTATTTGTTGCATTCTCTTGTGCCATAAAGCAGGAACCTTCATGGTTTATCTAGACATTTTTCTTTAACTGGTGTTTGGTGTCTCCCTCGTTCTCTTCTTTTCTCATCCTTTGGCACATTTTGATGAAATAGATGTGGAAAAACTAATGCTATTTATTTTGTTCAGTGCTCTTGGCATTGTGTTTCTTGCTGTTTACAAAGGAGCTCAGAATAGACACTCTGGGCCTCACGACTCATGGCGGCCTTCCATACACCGTGACACAGATGGTTCCTGCCAGTCCTCTTGCTACAAAAGGAAGATGCCAGCATTAACTAACCCATAAAGCTCCTTGACGCTGGGCATCCACCCAGGTACAGCAGTTTAAACCTCTATGGTGTCTTAAATGGTGCTGTTAGTGTTGTTGCCTTTGTGCTCTGTTTTCTTCCTGTGTTAAATGTGAGCTTTTATTATAGTGAAGGGAGACAGCACCAAGTGATCAGCAGAGCAGGAGCAGACATCACAGTGGCAATTTAATATTTGAAGGGTGGTTTCTGCTGTGGGAAATGTACCCTTGCGTGGAAGGGATTCTGTCATATCAGCTCCATACCAGGAGTATTTTTCATGGTTTCAGTCCGGGATTCGCTTGTCCAGATTATGCAACGGTCTTTGAGCATGAGATGGGGCTATGGACTGCTGGCTTCTCTCTGAAAGAAAAGCCAGCCAAAATCCTTTGGGAAGAAGTATTTCCTGGGTGAGCATCCCTGGTCAGGCATCAATACATGCAGCTAGGTGTGAGTGACATGCGGTGGCGTTGTGGGGGTGTGAATAGCCAGAATAGTAACCGTATCCATCACTTCTATTTCTAGAGCAGCTAGAAAGATATTACTAAGCAATTAGAAGAGAGAGGAGATGACAAATTGGAATGCCTTTCTGTCCGTTTTTCAGAAGATGATCTCATTTTACACCAGACACTCAGCTGCTGTGGATCATAGTGCTCCCTTGAAGCCTGTGCTGATGTGCACCTGCTAAGGATCTGGCAGTGGCATGCTTGATTTTAAAAAGAAAATAATTGTGGTTGTAGTGTAAAATCAGCTTAGTTTTGGATTAGAAAACTTTAAACATTTCAGTTGCTCTAGAAATTGCATGCATCGCAAGTTTGGGGGTTTGCAGTCTGCACAGATGCACTTCCTCCTTGTCTTTTAGGTGAATTTGTGTGATTATCTGCTTCTGTGGCTGTTTTGGAATATTCTCAGACTTTTCCCTAAGTGTTTTTCTTTTTTATTTATTTTCAAAGCAGTAATTAAAAAAAATATGTATCCTTACCAGACTGATTTGGCTCCATCCCTTGCCCTTGAGTTTATCTCATTTAGTCCTATCCAATAGTTCCAGGCAATAATATGAATTGAAACTACTGGTATTGTCAGACCTTGGTTGCTGTTGTCTAAGCTTCAGTTTAAACTGCCAAAAGAGAACATTTCTTCTGCAGATGACCCAAAAACTCAGTGCATTAGCTGTCACTGGGAATGCAATGTGGGCCCCTGTGTTCTGTGGTCTCAGGGAAATGTTTTCTTGTCTCTCTCTCATCTCTTTGCCTCCCATCTCCCTCATTGTTTCCTTGCCTACATGAAGCTAAGAAGTCAGAGATGCTTCTGTTGATACTGCATCATGTGTTGCCCAAGTGCAGGCATATCCATAGGCAGCATAAAGCAGGCACATTCACTGAGGGTTGCTTACAACATCCCTGCAGCTGATTTACATGGGCCCAGGAGAAGGGTTGAACTGTAATCACGAGGAGGCTCTTCAACTCCACCAAGACTCCTTCAAGGCACAGCAAAACATCCATGCCGTCTGATGGGAGAAGGTGGTTCAACTCCCCCTGCTTTTCTGAGAAGGCAGAAACAATACACTGCATATTTACATAGAATCCCCTTAAGGACATCTGTCATGCCGGAGATTAAACTGAATGTCTCTCCCCAGTTTAATGTTATGCCTTCAGGCAGTCTAAGCCCAATAGATTTAGTTACTCTGCTCCAGATCCTAGATTACTAACACAGGCAGATTTGTTTTTTTTTTTTTCCAGAAGCATAGAACTTTTGCTTGTAAAGTACTGTCTTTGTGTGGGTTTTCTAGGCCACTTCCACTTACATTTTGGAGCCTGGCCCTGTGCTGGATTTGTGGTTAGTGTTTTTTGCATTAACTTCTAGCAGCCGCACTTTCCTCACTTCTATCTCCATATGGTGCATTAGGTGAGTTATTCAACTCATTTCCTTCCATTCATGGTGAGACACACCGCAGAAGCTATGTTTCCATCCATCACCTTTTATCCAGAAGAAGCTTGCGTTACCTTTAGGACTCCAGCTGCCACTAAAACACTGGCCAAAGAACAGAGCTGAAAACAGTCATTTGAATGTTATGTTGGCATCTAAAAGCGACTTTTCTTACTCAGGGTATTGCTCACTTTTGCTCTCCTTCACTGGCTGAGTCCTGTGCTGTTTGCAGTAGGGAATCATTTTGTTCTGTCTCTTGCTTGCTAGCTTGCTCACTCTGTGTGGCCTGAATCATCGCTTAGCCACAGCAGTGTTTGAAAATACCTATTAATTTGTGGAAGAAAAGAAAATTCATTTAAGGAAGAAGCTGCAGTAGTTCCCCCACCAGAGACACCACTTGGCCAGTTGACTTTACCACCAGAGACATGTCTCCATTAACACAGTCAAAGGAAGACAAATAACAGACAATTTGGAAACTTTCTGCAGGATGAAATGCCCAATTCTCAATTTTCACCAGTCAGTTATGAACAGGGAGCTGGAAGGGAACCATAGCTCTGTGCTATCCCAGCATCACCCCTGACTTGAACAGGAGATTTTTACCAGCAGCTTGTCAGCAGGTGATTCACAAAGGGAACAAAGAATTAACTCTTTTTAAGTGGCTGCTTATCAAGCCAGCTTTGCTCATTAGATGTAAAGTCCTGTATTCTGCCAGCAACTTTCATATTTGTGAGCTGAATGTCCCATCTTGTGGCAACTCTTGCATTCTACAGTGTTGGGTCTGCCCATATGTCCTTAAGGCAATCCCAGTAAGCATGGCAAGTGTGAACCCTCCTTTCTTTCACTGTTTCTCCTTGATGGTTTTAAGGTTCTGTTTAGTGGTAAACCCCATGTATTATTTTGCAGTTTCCATGCATGATGCCAAGTCTACAAGTCTTAGATCAGGCTCATCCACTTAATCCTTTGATTTCAGTCAATAATAATGACAGATGAACAAGCCTCATAACCTGTCTTCCAAGAGGTTTCCAAATGAGCAGCCATGGTCAGCGTTACGGCTCTGCCACATATACTGTCATTCTTTCCCCTTGCTGTCTGGCTATACTTTGAAACTTGAACCTCATCAGGCAAGTGTAGAATTTGCTAGGGGACTTAAAACACCTCGTTAGCTATATGAGGGCTTTCAAGGCTCTTAACAGATTTCTCCATTAAACTCATAAATTTCTCCATAAATTCCTTTTTATATTTGAATCCTAGTCACTACCACCAACTGTGGCATCATCAAGGAATAAATTAAGGCTGTTAGGAGGCTCTTCTTGCCAGCACTTCCTATTAAAGCTCAGCTGCATTGGCTTGCAGCAGTGTAGGTGCCTGTGTACACGTCTTCATGCGGCACCTCTGGAGCCTCTCTTGCTTTCTGGCTGCTTTACAAGGAGGCTTTTTCCTCTGTCTCACCAGCTTTCCCCGCATGTCCAAAGGGCCCAGTCCTCCTCTCACTCCCCTACATAGTGCTGCTGTGTGGCTGGTTATGCTTATATCTTATGCAAATATACTTTAGCTTCAAAATGGTTAAACTGCATTGTGCATGAAAAAGTGATTTGCAAAAGTGTCCCTGATGGCTGCTGATGGACTACCAGCATTCTGACACTCAGACTCCCAAAAGCAGAACCTGAGTGGCTATATAAGATTCTGTCTGAATAAGTAGAGTGGTGTCCTCATGGATGTAAACCCAGCTTGAGAAATGCTCAGGATAGAGATGCTCAGGGATATCTTTGAAGACCTATACCTGAAAACAGATGGCCCACCCAGCCCTGAATCTTTTCCAGTCCCGTCTTTGTCCTCACAACATTCTTAGCATTCAAATCATATGACTTTCAGTAGCACTTGCCAGCTCCAGAGGGCCTATGGGGCACTGGGGGCTCTTCATCTGTGTGGTACCCTCAGACAGGTGTGTCTAAGAGCCACCATCTAAATGTAAAGAACTTAGCTCTGAGTTCAAAGCTCTGTAATTTGTAACTGGAAATGCTGAATACATTCAGCTAAGAATTTCAAAGCTACAAAATCTTTAACGAGAGGCTTTGATACCTGAAGTGAGATAATTCATGGGTCCTGCTGATTTAAACACTGAGATTCATGCAAGCCTGGCATCGCTTCCAAACTGAGCAGTGTAAATACCTTGTGGGTATGAGGATGAAACTCTCCAAACCTTCTTCTGTACTCTGCAAAATTTATTCTGAACAACATGAGAGGACACATACAAAATTTTGAGGAGGGAAAGAAGAACCTTAAAGGGTTACGTCCTGCATCTAAACTCAGCTTGTAAGGAAGAGACTACATAACCAAAACCATGACCTTGCAATTAAGGTGGCTCTCTGTGAAATCATCCAGTTCAAATTACAAAGCTGTATGATTATGTCCCGTGGAAAAATCACATAGAGAATTTGAATCTGAGGGCAGCTGTCATGGTTAGGGTTTTCCTCGCTCTGCACCTGAACTTTGAATTTGAGAGAAATAGTCAAAGAGACTGAAAGAACCTAGCTCTGAATTCAGCTCTGTAGCTCTTGAAGTCCACTGCGCTTTCATTGCATTCTTCCTCATCGATTACTCAAAGGCTTTTTTCTTTGAGGGAAATTTAACTACACCCAGAAAGGGCCATTTTCAAATGGTAGCGGATGCTTTTAAAACTCTTATGATGGCAAAGGTGTGGTGAGAACAGACTGAATTCGGGGGGTGCAGATCACTACTCTGTGGGAATGTGCAGACCTTCTGCAAGCTTGGGAAGGCTGCAGAGCCACACCAGCTGGGAGTACAGACTTGCCTTTCTATGGGAACATATGTTAATCCTGGCAAAGAACTGAAGCCCAGCTTGTGAACTGCTTACTTGCAGGGATGAGCAGTTAAAATGGCTTCCCTGGGCGTCGTAGGTGAAGAACTCCTTAGCAGCAGGAGCACCGGGTTTGCAATGCAGCCCTTAATTTTCATCCTGTAAATTGCTGCTGCTGGGTTCACTCAGCTGCTGTGAATGATCATCGTTTTACGATGGATGACCAGAGAGGATGATGTGATCTGAGGCTGAAGGGATCGATATCCGCTAACACAAACAGAGGAAGAATTCCTTCTACTGCAGGTTGTGCTACCTCTCTCTAAAGCTTCTTCAGCTACAAGGCTGCAAAGGCAGATAGCAGATACGTTTCAGCAAGCCATCAAACATGATAACAGTCAGTTATATAAACATCTGAATGTGGAGACATTTGATTCCAGTGCTGTGTGGGCAGCCTGGTTTGCAGCAGAGATTTCTGAACAGGCAATCCGGTTTTCCAGGTAATTAAAAATGTTTGCACAGGCTAGTAGATTTATCTTTTGAAACCATTTTAGCACTAGTGCTCTCCAGAGTGGTATCAGTTGACACAGTGCATAATCTAGAAGAGACTAATTGCTGCATGATTTCTAATTTTTCTGCAGTCATGTAAATGAGCTGAAGTCTGCACAGGTGGAGCCTATTAGAGTGAATGATTTTGCTCTCATGTTGTTATCTTCATTTGCTGTTGTCTTATCAACTCGAAGTAGGAAATCTGCTGTCATGAGAAGCAGGCGAGGGAACAATGTCTGACTGAAAAGTCTTGTTTCATTATTTTTTAATTCATACAGTACTACCTGCCTAATGCAGTTTTCTGATTACCATGCTAGGCAGCCAGTAATGCAGTTTTATTCAAATAAGGGAAGCAGTGCTTTAATTTAAGCTAAGAAATCATCCACATTTCTTACCAGGCAACAAGGATTGTGATTCAATAATACATGAATTTAATAATGCATAATGGTAGACTTTGCAGGTACTAAATAGCAATATCAGAATGAATCAGTATGCTGTGTTATTCTAGGGGAGACCGTCCCCTTTGCGCATGTGCTCTGTCTCTGCTTTTCCTTCCCCTGAGCTATTTCGTTCTTCAAGAGGTGAGATAAACAAATTAACTTTTAGTTCCAGAAACAAAGTATTACAGGTTTCCTAAAACCTTTTTTGGCTGCACAGCCAGGCCCTGCAATGGGCTGTGTGCTGCTATCCCATGGTATGCTGGGCTGCAGCAGGGGAAGGGAGTTAAGTGCTGCTGTTACCATCAAGAAAGTTCTCAAGAGTTCAGCAAGCACGATCACCTGCTATCATCCAGGAAACCCTTTAATATATGATGGGATTCCATCTTCAAGGGAGCTGGCTGGGGCACCTCTTAGGAGGTCAATCCAGGACATGAATGCTCTGCTGGTTACAACCTGGTTGCTTTTCCCAAACCTAAATAGAATCAATGTACTGTAAACCATTAACGTGAGGAGGTATCCTCATTCTGTGGTGTTTTATCCCACCACGTTTCAGATAGCAATTACACTTTTGTTGTGCTGTGTTTTCTCTAGCTGCAATCAAGCTACCTGAAATTGATCTATCTCAGGTAGATCATAATACTACACAACAGGGATGAGGGGCAGGATGAGAGGAGAGGCTGTATTCACACCACTTAATTAAAGTGGCTGGACTAGGAAGTTGACTGCCAAGGGCTTTTCCCTCCAATCCTTAGCATCTGAATCTGTCAAGGTTTCTCCTTCTGGTGCTTAGCATGGGCTATTAGCTATCCACATGGTCCTCCTGAGCATCTGCTCTCTTCTCTTTAGAAAAGAAAGCATGAGGAGCTCCTTAAAGTGTGATGTGAAGGCACATCTTCTTGTTCATTTTCTCCTATTTTGTGATTCTTGACTTCACGTATTTTCCTCCAGAGGTAATGCCCAAGGCCTCTTACATCTTGGAAAGCCTCTGTCTCATCCTGGGCATCTCTTTGAAGCATTTGGGTTTGTGCTATTTTGCATTTCTTTGTCACACTTTGGTTCACTGAGTCCTGTGTTCCGTCGGGTTTGCTGGGTCCACTGGTAGCTGTGTTTGTTTTAGTTGAAAATGATGTTGTCACCACAGTCAGACATGAGCACCCAGATGTAAATCTAAAGGGCCAACCGCTCAAGAAAGAAGGTTTTCTATAAAAGCACTGTAGAGCAAGGGAAAACAAAAAGAAACCATGGGCCTGATTCTGCTCTTGCCAAAAGGGTATGTTGATCTGTTAGTTTCCATTCTCCAGCCCTCAAAAATGTTCCCTCAGTGCAATCCCATTGATTTCAATAGAATTATTCCTCATTCACACTGTCCTCACATGTTTGTAATAAAAATTCTTACCAGTGCCATTAATACCCTGCAGATTATTCAAACTGAAAGAATTTTTCAGAACAAATTCAACTTTCATCATTTATGCTCTTTGTACACTCCTAGCATTTCACTCATCATGAGCAATAAAAACTTACTGATCGGTTTCACTTTTATTTACTACCCAATTAATTCCCTGGCACAATGACATCCTATTTAGGTTCATGACATTGGAGTGGATTGGGCTGAATTTTTTTTTTAGGCAACTTATTTCCATTGCACTTTTTTTTTTTTTTTAATTTTTAAGTTGATCATGTCCTTTTATTGGCAGCTTAGGAAATAAAACATTTGTATTCCTTGGTAGTGTTTCTCCTAGTTCTAAAATGCCCTTGGGAAAGCTCTGATTAACTGTACTACATTCAAATGTATACTGATCTAATTACTGCTTCCATACCAAGAACTTCCAGAAGACAGGATTAGATTGTTTTTGGCTCCTTTGTGTTTGGAAAGTGTTTATGTATAATATCTGTGCATTCATGCTACATACATATATGTGCATATGGATGAGTGCACACGTATAACAAGTCGTTTGGATGTTTGTTTTCTTTTTTTAAGAACTATAAAAGCTGAGATGCTGTTCCTTTTACATTTAGGCCTTTTTTCTTATATTAGTTTTCTTTTCAACAGCAAATTATGCTCATCCTCTGTGGACAGAAGCTCGCTTAAAGTTGTAAAATAGATTTCCTTTTGCATTGTCCCATTCAATAAACCTCTTGTTCCATTGTGGAGTCTGTGGGAGCTTTCTCTGGGGACAAAACCAGAATGTGGAATTCATTACATATCGCCCAGTGCCCCATGTGGAGTGTTCATCTGGATTCCTTTGACACAAAAACGTGCTTTATGCCATTGCAGGGGCTTTTGAGAATTTTGAAGCAAATCCAGCTCAGAGCTGGTATATCAATGGCAAATCCTCTTAGCTCTGGTTACAGGAGATCAGGATGTTATTTCAGCATTCATATTTGGGAGCTGTTCCATTAACACCTACAACGGTAGATATGGATACATAGTTGGCTGCTGCTTAGGAGGATCTATTTGATGACTTATCCTGAAGGCAAAGTATTGAATTCTGCTCTTACTTGTGCCTGTGTAGGCACAAACTCCACAGAGTTTGCTAGCTTAATATTTGTAGCATTACCATCATCACTCTGCCAATGCAGGGCACTTAGCTCAAAGCAAAACACTGTCTTCAATCATCAGCATTGTACCATGCTAACAACCTTAAATCCTTACAATGTTCTCATCCAGATGTACAGTCTTCAGATATGGGTGTAGTGCAGTGACAAATCCCACTCATCAGCACTGACCCTACCATGCCATGTGTCTTCCTTCTGCCCCGTGTCGCTCATGGCTTGCACCCCTAGTGCTCATGTAAGAAGCCATGGTCAGGACAAGAAGTACTTTTATAAGGGCACTATTCACAGAGGGTGATGTCAGGAGGCTTTCAAAGCCACTGTTCCTTCTTGCAAACCGAAATAACATTCATAATGTTTTGTGTAGTGTGCTCAGAGTGTCTTGTAAGCAAAGAGCTGCTCACCAGCTGTTGGGTTTGGAGAGGTGGGTAGATGGGGGGAGTGATGAGCTTGGCAACCACAAAGAAATGGAATGCTACAAATGACATGAACAGAGACATGGCTCAGCTGTGTACGTAGGTGTGCTAAGAAGCTGGTAGCAAATAGAGAACAAAATTACCCAGAGAAGTTGTTTTCTCTAGCAAGTCCTAATTAGGGGGCTATCAAAGCTGTTTTATGGTAGTATTGAAAAAGAAATTTGATATTTTCCCTTGAATGTGGGACAAGTTTCCAGGGATTATAATTGTAACTCAGGAATGAGCTCAGCAGCGAATTTTACAGTTTAGCACTTATCAACTTTAATCCTTTCCCACTGTCTGAGCATCCTGCATAAGCTCATCTGAAAGCCTTGAAGAATTGAAAGCTTTGGGAATTACAGCTGGAGAACACAAAGCTGACTCACTGATGGGATGCAAGTTCTGCTGCCTCATTTCTTGCTTTGGGTTTGCATTGCCTGTTTTAAAAGTCCATGGTCCAGAAGGTTACAGAGATGAGTGGTACTTCTGCATGTCCTGATGTTTCCTGGTACATAATGAAGGAAATCATTTCTGCTGGGGTAACTTTAACTCAGTGGTAATAATATTGGTCATAGAGCAGAAGTGGTGGTAGGGAACTGTGGCTGCTTGTGTGTATGAGGAATCATACATGGTCAACCATTTATATACTTTAAACACTTCTGAAATAAGGCCATCTCTTCTTAAACATCAAAAAGTCTAATGCGTAACTTAATTTGAACTGCTTTTATCCTGCCTTTCTTGGGAAAAGCTACCCATCTTTTGTATCAGAAGTTTTCTAATGAGTTGAATTTCTGTCCACATTGTGAGTTCATCCATTTTTTTTTCAGCTGTGAATCCTGTGATACTTGATATTTTGAGTTTCCTTTCGTATTTCCCTTGATTTCTAAGTTCCTGGAATAATGCATTCAAATAAAATCCCCAGTTTTCACTCGAAGATCTGCCACTCTTGGCTGTGGAAAAGACCATGAGAATGAGACCATTAGAGTGTGTCACATACATGAAGGCGTATAAAAGGGCTTTAAATAGATGGGACTTAGCATATCACTCTTTCTCATATTATTGCACGATTTTTGGACAACTCTTATGATTCTGAAATGCAAGAGATTGGCAATCTTGCTTTCTTTAGTGGGTGTTGAAGGAGTGGGTTCTTTTTTCTTTTTTTTTCTTTTTTTTTTTCCAGTAAGAGCTTTTTTCATCTTTTGATTTGGATGTGGTGCTTTCTTTTGGACTCAGTCACTCAGTCAGCATTCACTTTTTACCCTGAAGTTGAACCTCATTTTTTTTTACTTGTTTGATAGTTGAGGGCACCTTGTAGGAGTTGGCTCACAGTACTCTTTCAGAGAAGAGACAGTCTGTCTTGAAAGCCTGCATACTTCATTTTGTTTGCAGAGCCTAAAGCTTTTCATCTCATTGCCTGGACATAAGGGTAAAATCCAATCTCTGCAATTTACCACTCTCTATTTGTCAGCATGACTCTGAGCAAAACACTAGTTTTGCAAGTTTTGCAGTTCTGTAAAGCCATCACCCTCTTCTTGTGCCACTGCGAGGATACAGAACCTCTGGAAGTCACTTCTTATGTCCTAGGCTGGAGGTTAGGACTGTATTAAGGAGTATGTTCTCACATGCTTTGCTGTCCATGTACTCCACTGAAGACATTACTGAAGACAGAATTTTGATGAGGTTCCAGAGTTGCCTTCCTACAACCCAACTGGATTGCCTCTGGGGAGTATGAAGACCTCAGGGCTGCCTTGGAAGAACTGTTTTTCCTGGGACATTCCTCATGTTCTTCCCCTGTTCACGCTAGCTCAGATGATGCGCTTGGAGCAGGACAGGGCTGTGCCAGGTATTGTGAGTGTGAGTTAAATATCAGGAAATATGTTGTTTCCTCTGGTGAGGATGAGAAGGGACCTGCTGGAGGTGAAGAGAAGCTCCAAGCACAGAGCTTTGAGGAGAGCAAAGCTAGTTACAGTTGGAGAGTGCATCTGTGTATCCCACAGCCTGTTTTGGCAGCTTTGGCAGCTGCTTAGGGACATTTCTTCTCTGGATTTGGCATCTTGGGGAGACCCCATCTGGAGCGTGATGGGCTTAGGGGGCAGCAGCTGTCTCTGGCATGTCTCTGACTCCATAGGGAAGAATATGCCAGCGGCTTCTCTGGGCTTTGGGACATCCTTCCCTCCCAGTGCACTTGTTTCCTCTGCTGTACTCTGTGCCCCTCCTGGTAATGCTCTCTGCTCCCATTAGTATCCTGGCAGCGTGTGACAGGGATGTGATCCGGAGCTATTGCTGTCTTCGTTGCTCCATGGGCACACCAGGACTGTGTTCTGGAACAACATTTAATTAAAGATAAAGCACTCCAGAACAAGGATGAAACAGAGCATTATAAAATCAATGTTAGCAATCTGTTTAAAGGGCAAAGTTGTACAAGGCTTGAGTGACAAGATTTCTTCTTACTGCACCAGTCTCCATTTTATAGTTTGATCTCCAGATGGCAGTGATTATTCTCAATCTGGAAAAAGTATATTAATGAAGATTTTTTAAAACTGCATGTGATATGAATTCCCTTTGTAATTGAAGCTATCATCTTTTTTTCTTCATTTTGTTCAAAGATAAATTCACCAGGGAATTGCAGCCCCTGCCTACCAGACAGAACTGACATCATTTGCTTAGCTTGAATGCTACACCATTTTGGAGTGCAGGATAATTTTTTCTTTGAACAACCAGATAAATAAGAGAATATCTTGCTGTTGTTCATTGGAGTGTTGACTCTTGGAGAATTATTCAGCCCATGAGAAAAAGGCAGTTTTGTACTGTTTTGAAATTATTATAGTAGAAGTAAAGCCAAAAATGCTGGTGTAGGAAAGGCATGCACTGGGCTAGCAGAGATTTCTTCTGACCTGGTATAATGGGAGAGGAAACCGTTGGAAAGAGATTGGCTTGTTTCAGCAGGGGAGGAAAAAAAACACAAATAATTACTTCAGACTAAGAATTTCTTGTGTGTGCATACAATAGCCTAACTCCTTCCTTCTTTCCATCCATCCATCCATCCATCCATCCATCCATCCATCCATCCTTCCATCCATCCATCCATCCATCCATCCATCCATCCATCCATCCATCCATCCATCCGTCTTCTTCCTTGTTGGATCTTGCCTGACTTTGTTGCCTCCTGACTCTGCCCTCTTCTTGGGAAGTGAGGAGATGAGAAAATAAGAGAAGATCAGTCCCTCTTTCTTGCACAGCTGCCACTTCTGCCTCCTTGCAGTAAGTACTCTAATAAACCATGCTGGATTTCTCTTTTTGTAGTTGATAGTTCCCAAAGCTTTTGGGGGCAAGGCAGACCCCGTGCCTGACTCTCATTGCTGCAGCTCTTTATCTTTTATCAAATTTGTTGTGGCTGGCAGTGCACTGCATTCTTTCTCCCAGCAACCTCAATACAGAACATTGGTTCAAAGCCTTTCTCAATGAAGAAAGTCTGTGTCTTAGTATATTGCCCTTGCTTTTGGAAGAAGTAAGTGGAGAACTTCTTCTGTTCTGTTTTGTCATTTCACATTGAAGGAATGAGAACATCACGTTGAACTCAAATTTCCATGAGTGATTATGACAGAGCATTTAAACATCCCATTTAAAAACTTTTCCTTGGTTATACTTCTCTCCTGAGAAAACTCCTTTCTGAATGTCAGAGGACACCATTTATTGTGGCAGCACTGTCCTCAGGGCAGACAGAAATGGTGTTTATAGAAATAAGGAGTTCTGGAAGGTTTTGTTTTAACCCCTCCCTTCCCCTCTCCTCTCCTCTCCTCTCCTCTCCTCTCCTCTCCTCTCCTCTCCTCTCCTCTCCTCTCCTCTCCTCTCCTCTCCTCTCCTCTCCTCTCCTCTCCTCTCCTCTCCTCTCCTCTCCTCTCCTCTCCTCTCCTCTCCTCTCCTCTCCTCTCCTCTCCTCTCCTCTCCTCTTTTTTATAATGTCAGAGCCACTTTGCAAAAGCTGTGTTTCTCTGAATCTAAAGGGCTGAGTTGCTTGTTCTAATCATTCTTTTTGGCCAAAGCTTTATTTGGGTGCAACCCACAAAGAACTTTGTGGTTATTGCAAATCCATGAGTGGATAAGCAGCAAGTTCCAAACCAGCTGGACTCACGTAGTGTTGCTTTGTACTGGTGAGGGTGAAAGAGCATTCATAAAAATCTGAACTTGATTCAATGTCTGTTTATTCACCCTGCTCCCAGGATTAGCAGACTTAACTTCTGTGACCTGCTCTTGGGCGGTGCTCGGTGATACACTGCTTAAATGACTCAGGGGGAAGGTGGTTTTGTGGTTTTGCAGGAGGGAATCTGGCTTGTCCTGTAGATCAGCGAGTCATCAGGGTTACTGTGCTGGTCCGTGTACTAAAAGCTTCATTCCCTCAGCATGGAAACATGGCTGCTTCTGCAATGACAGTGAACCTGCCCAGAAATGTACCAACCCACAAGATGTGTAACTGAATTTGTATTGTTAAAGAGTAGAAGAAATTAATTAGACCAAATTGAGTCTCTGGCTATCATGCCTCTTTTCATAACTGTGTTGGTCATAACAGTGTTGGCAGAGACTCCTTGCTTGGATCAAGGATCTGCAGCCCAATCATGGGGAGGAGATATGTGACTGCTCTGAGAGTCACAGCCTCTCCTCCCCATTGAACTTAATCCCCTTTCTGAATTCTCTTCCAGCTCTTCTTACCGTGCTGCTCTCCACCCAGCTCCCTGCCTGCCTTCCCTCATGACATGCATCCCCTCCTGGCAAAAGCCATGGGGTCCACAGGGTAGATGGGGATCTTCTCCACATTCCTGGGCACACAGAGTGTCCTGCTGGCTGTAGAGCCAACCTGCGTACTGGTGTCCCTGCAATGAGATGGATGCCACAACCAACCCACGAATACTATGGTCATTGAGGGGGGACAGACCGTCTTAGCTGCTTTCAAGAACAGAGCTGTGTTTGTTGTTTCGCTTAATGTGATCCTGATGAGTGCCTTCATAGTAAATTGCCAGGTTGTTGGAGGGTTTGATTGTGTCAATTTTTAAATTTTATTTTATTTTTAACTTTCTGACTTTTGAGAAAAGGGATGCATCAAGGGAAGATGAAGGATGTAAGGAAGTAGCACCATTGAGATTAAAGGGACCAAATTTTACCAGCAATCACAGCAAATATCTGACTTGCTTAAGTGAAGCCAATTACTGTATTATTGCCTCCTTTTGCACTATGCACAGTAGGGATGTCACTGGATAATGGTTTGCATGTAGAGTTAATCACTTTGATGCATTTCTGACTGATCCCAGCAAATTATGTTTTGGTTCCACTATATTAAACACAAGAGCAGGGGATTATCATTAATAAATCTAAGGCACAGCATGCATAAATCTTGAATAAATCAAATATCAATTACATAGGCAGTATCTGCTGACATCTGCTTTCATCAAATAATATATTTGAAATAGATTTTATTTCATTTTGTCAGAGTCAAAGAAATGTTAGACCAGTGTGCAAAGACCCTTACTCCAAGCGCTGGGTATGTAGGTGTGCTATTGCTTGCTGAGCAGCACAAAACAGCTTTTTTTTCTTTAATTGCTTTTCATTTTTCTACCTAAATAGCACATTGGTTTCATAGGGTATCAGGTGGCAAAGAGAGGACTCATACCTTTTGGGAAAGGTTCTTCTGCGTATGTCTGTTGCTAAGTTCTGTTTCCAAATGGTTTCTTGGCGTTGCTTCTGGTTAGGAGGCCATCTGTTAGCAACCTTTTCATGCAAAGGGTGGTTGGGTGGAGTGACTTCAGCCTGGGATTTACCGGGGAATTGAGGCAGGTGGAAAGAAAGTTAGTTAATGCCAGATTCAGGGGAATTACAGAAAGGAAGGATTAGGCGTGGGCTGAGCCAGGAGCCCGTGAGTGCTGGGAGGCCAGTGGGCAGGGTAAGTATCTATCACCCACACAGCACCTCCCTGTCAGGGGAAGGAGGAGTGTCCTCAGCTTGTAGCAACACGCAGTGCAGCAGTCTGTGCCCATATCAGTGGCCAAGGTGGTGTTGCCCTGGGGCAGGGGGCTGAACGAGCCCTCCAAAAGGTGCTGTGGAAGTAACCTGAAGGAACATGGTGTTGGCATGATGGTGAAGCGTCTTCAAGTACTTTGTCTCCTCCTTTAGCCTCCTTCTCCTCCTGCAGAGACCTCTGCATCTGCAAATTTCATTTCATAAGCTCTTGGGATAGAATGATAGAATTGTTTCAGTTGGAAGAGACCTTTAAAGACCATCTAGTCTGACTCTCCTGCACTGATCAGAGAAACCTACAACACCATCAGGAGCTCAGAGCCCAGTCCAGCCTGACCCTGAATGTCTCCAGGGATGGGGCACCACCACCTCCCTCGGCAACCCGTGCCAGTTCCTCACCATCATTATTGTAAGAACTTCTCCCTTGTCTAAATCTCAGCATTATCCCTTATCCTATCACCACAGATTCTGCTAAAGAGTTTTTCCCCTTCCTTCTCACAGCTCCCCTTTAGATACTGAAATGCCTCTATCAGATCTCCTCAGAGGCTTCTCTTCTCTGGGCTGAACAACCCCAGCTCTCATCCTCTCCTCACAGGGGGGCAGATCCCGTCCCTGTCCCTGCTGGCCACGCTGCTTTGGATGCAGCCTAGGATGCAGTTGGTTCTCTGAGTTGCAGGGGCACAGTGCTGGCTCATGTCCAGCTGCCATCCACCAGTTCCTCCAGATTTTTCTTGGCAGGGCTGTGCTCCATCCTTATATCTCCAAGACTGTAATGACAGTGAATGTTGCCACAACCTTGGTGCAAGACCTTTCACTTGGCTTTGTTGAACCTCATAATGTTTACCTGGGCCCACTGCTCAGCCTATCTAGGTCTCTCTGAATAGCAAACAGTGCATCTCAAGACCTTGGGACTTATCAGTCAGCTTCTGTAGGGTTTTACGTAAAGAGCATAAACTTTAAGGTGTTCTAAAATATGTGCGTACACCAGAAGAATGAGGACATACAGGTGGATTTAGTCATCTGGTATTACTGCACCTTTTATAAGATGTGCATATTTGTGAACTATTTTTTTTTTTTTTCTTTCTAGGCCTCTATTGAGCATGTTAATTCACAGGAAACGTGTGAAAAACCTGAAAATTATCCCCTATTCATTCCACACCAAAATAAAAATAGTGATGCTTTTTGTATTTAGAAAGACCTGATGGCAGCTAAATTAGTGATTTCAGCAACTATAAAAATATCTTAGGTTATGAATCCACAGAACTGCTATCCCGTGGATTCATATATTTAAATACACCTTATTTTCTCTTGTGCACAGCCCTGAAACGTACTGGGAGCCACTGCTCCAATTTGCAGCAAGCTCAAACCTTCGTCCTTCTGATTCCCCGCAGTAACACCAGCGGGGCTGTGGGCAGCACAGCACTCAGCGTGTGTAAAGTGAGGTGGTGTATGTGTGAAGAATTTATAGAAGGACTGTCCCTTGGGAAGTGTTTTGAAAATATCTGACACTTGATATAATCTACTGCATTCTGAATGCAAAAGGAGGAAAAAAAGCTCTTCAGAAGTGTTTTTCTGAGCCCCAGGGATGTCCTCTGGCAGAGATGGTCCGTCTGCATCCAGAGAGGGGAGGAACTCCACTGCAACTCTGAGAAATAAATACAATAAAATAGAAAATGACACAAGTGCTGCTTTTGTTTTGGTAGTAGGAATACTCAAGGTCTTTGGCAAGCACACCTCAGGCTCATATTCAAGTCTGATTTCTTTCTTAAAAGAGAATAAATTAAAATATAAAGCTTTAAATTCTCTTCTCAGCTGCCTGATACAATTCCCATTGCCTTCTGTGGGTGTTACACCTGAACAGTTAGAAGCAGGATCTTGTTCCCCCTGCAATTTAACGAGTCCTATTACTGCTGTCAGGTGTCATGATATGAATCTGGGGGTGGCAGTATGGATTTGCAGTGGTGTAACCGTGTGTAATACTTATCTTGGTGCAGATAAGAACTTGCTCAGCTTTTGCCCATCAATTTTTCTTAAAAGCGTTAATTTTTTGGTAGAGTGTTGGAGAGAATGCACAGTAAAAACTAGATGGCAAGGCAGAGATCTGTCTGAGCAAGGGCTCTGGGGTGTTGTAAGAGAAGTTACACTGCCTCATAGGTCTTTCTGTAGGAAAACCAGTCCTGGCCCATGCTGCTCCGCCACAGGATCAAGAGAGGCCACAAGAAGAGGTGGGTTCTCCACTTTTGCTTTCACAGAGCTTGAAATCTTATTCTTGCTTTGATGAGGGTGTTGGTACGTGCAGAACCTTGTGTCCATTCTGTTTTCACGTGTGTCCATGTTCCAGTGGGAGCAGAAAGCTGAGACCAGGGAGGGATCTCACAGCCAACATTTGCAGCCAAGTCACATTTCACATACACCAAGTACAAGGAGAATGGTATTTTTAATTTGATTTTTATAGAGAATCATTTCTTTTTTTTTCTTTTTTGTCCTTTGAGGACACAAAACATGGATTGCATAACACTGTATCACAACCACCTTGCCCACAATTAGTCAGCAGTGCAGCTTTTCTATTTCATATGTTTTCATTCTTTACTGATTTTTTTTTTTTAAATCTTAATGGAACCTCATCTACTGAGTCCACTGCTGTAGGCTACCAGTCTGGAATGAATCCGAATGTTGAACTGTATTATATAATTAGAAGAAAGAAGAGAGGGAGAGGTGAAGGGGAAGGAGGAGCAAGCACAAGAGGTCATGCATACCACATTTGGATGCTCATGCTATCTGTGAGATAGATGAGAGCAGCCTAAATGGCCAGCAAGGAGAGCGTTGCCAGGCTCGTCTCTGTGGCTGGTCCCAGTCTCTCTGGTCCCATGTCACCCACACAGCTTGAGATCTTTGTGTGTGCGCTGTGGTTTTCAAGGAGGTTACAAAAATGACCACAGTGTGTAGCTCAGGCTGAGCAGTAACCTTCCCTGATATGAGTGTGTCCATAAGATTGCATGGGATTTGGGATGAAAAGAAAATATATGAGTTTTGTGTAAGATGGTAAAAGATGGAAAATGCTGCTGTTTCTGTGACCTTGTTTCTTTTTCTACTAGTTTAATTGGTATCTAGCAATTATTTAAAGTGGCTAGCAATGATAGCACAAGTATTTACAGTCATTAGCAACTCCTCGTGTTGGAAAATAAGCCTACTGAATATTAAATTAACTCTGCTTAATTAATACTATCTCAGGGCTGTCCTAAGGATATTTCCCTCTTCCGTGAGTCTGTATACATGACAGAGAGCACACTCATAAGCTACTGTGAGGGCTTGAACTCAGTTGGCATGAGGTGTTACTGAAAGCAGGAAGTTTTGCTTTGTGCAGATGGTCTGCAAGGCCCTACTTCTGCAAGAGTGAACATGGCAGACTTCCCAGATCTGTTTTATTTATTTGTTTATTTATTTATATGTACAGACACATATATAGTCTGCCTTTCAGTTAATTAGCTAATGTTTGTAAAGTGCTTTGAGGATTAAGTGCTACATAAGTGCTAATTATTATTATTATTATTAGCTCTCAGTATGCTTTAGTAGACAAGGTCAACCAAGAAGACAGCAACAAAGAATATATCTGCTAAGGAAGGCTGGTAGCCTGCTTGCGCTTATTTTTTCACCCTTCAATAAGAAAAAAATGGGGCTGGACAATAGGATGCACTTCCTTAATGGTGCAGACTAGTGAAACACTCACCTGATTGCTCAGGAAGTGCAGTGTCTGTCCATGCTCAGCTTTAGGAGCAGGATAGGCAAACCTCTGTTTGGTGTAATAAGAGTGATGCAGTGCCTAAGCCGAGTGCCCTTCAGTCTTCTTTATGATTTACAGACCTCGTAAGATCCCTTCAGAGCAAATTCATGTTTGCATTTGGTATATACGCTCATAAATACATTCGGAGACATTCACGTGTACATATCTTTTCCTAAGATAGAAGGAAAAAAGTGAAGGAAGAGAGGCCAAGAAGCTTGGCATCGCACTGCATAAGTTTAGGCCAGAACTGTAAGTAGTGTAGCGAATCTCTTGTATTTAATTCTAGGGATCAGACCTTTAATTGCTCTCAGGTGCTTATTTCCACCCTTGTACACAGGTAACTCTGCAGCAACATGGATGTGTGTAGTGCATTTGACGGGACATTTGATTAAATGTAACTTCTTATCTTCAAGCATTTTAATTGCTGGTAGGCAGAAACTGGTTCTCAAAAGTTCTGTTAGCTAATATGGAACTGTTACTCCTCGTATTCTTTGCTGAGTGAAGATGCATAACGTGGGCTTCAAAATGTCCTTTTGTTTATCTCCTTTGTGAAAGCTGTGTTGAAGGCTCTGCATGTGTCTGCATGTAGTGTACACATTTCTCCAGCAAACCCTCAGATTGCTGCCAGCAGAGCATAGAGGAAGGGGGTCCTGTGCACATGGAACACCTGTGCTTGTTTAAATAGAACCAGTGGTGCCTGAGCCAAAAGGGTGCAGTTGGCCCTGCCAGGATGTTTGTGTTCAACTCTTGGACAACCTTCAGGGGCTGGATGCAAGTTGCAGCACAGCGCAACGATCTGCTAAAAAAATATGAATGGAGGAAAGAAAGAAAATTAGTTAAAGCACTAGAAGTGGTAAATATAAAGCACTGCTTTCATTTTAATATGATTTCCTTTCCTAAGTCACTGCGGGGGATTTTTATTAACTCCCTTTTAGCTTGCAAGTCTTTTAAATGACTTTAAATAAATAGGATGAATGTTCATTGGGAGATGAAGGAAATGAAATGAGCTGAGCTGGGCTGGAGTTGCTGTTTCTGCTCTTGCAGCTCAAACCTTTCTCTGCAAAGGCAAAGCAGACGGACGGGGAAGGGGGAGGCTGAGCCCAGGGCATGGTCAGCACCAGAGACAGAAGCTGTTGCTGTGATTGCTGCTGGCTGCAGTCCTTCCTGCCTGCTGCCCCAAAACCTGACAGCTGCAGCCAGCCACTGGTGATGCTGTTTGTCATTCCTTGTACTGTTCCAGACACCTGACAAAAGATGAAGTCTCACCTGGCACTGGGAATATTTCTGCATAAGAACAGCAGAAGTTAGGGGGAAGCAGAAGGTGGTTAGCAGAGGGGAGGGAGCGGTGTGAGGCTGTGGCAGAGGTCAGTAGTGCAGGGTGACACCAAAACCTGCAAAGATGGTGGTGTTATTGGGGTCCTACCTTCTTGTTCATTTGGGTCAGGATCCAAATGGTCACTGTCACCCTTGCCTCTTTGTTGTGGTGCTGGGCAAGGGAAGGTAGCAACTGGTGAGCCCCATCCCAAGTGCTTCAGCTCACACTATTGGTCCCTTACTCCTAATTTCTGGTCATCTTTTTCCCTTCCCATAGATTACTCTCTTTCCCTTCTAACCTCCACACTGTCCCCGAAAGGGACATAGATCAGTAAGACTTGCCCAGATGGGATGCATTCAGTTTAAAAAAAGCAGAGAAGGAAGGATGGATAATGAAACTCCCTCCTGACTCACTCAAGAGCTCAAGGAAACTTGTAATGGTGCTTTGCAGATCCTAAAAGCACACATGCTGTGAAAGCTGCGTTGTGGCAGCATGCATATCCCTACATGTTTTGTTGTGCTTGAATTTGACTAAATTTATGTCTGACACATCCCACAACTCTGCTAGGTCTTTCTGGACTTGTTCTCTGTGCCCAGGCCAAGCTGAAGCTGTGGGCCTTTTGTTTGCTATCTCTGATGATCAGTATCCCTAATTCACTTTACAGTGCCACATCAGCTTTCCTAATGAGTGAGTGATTGTTGTTTGGGGTGAAATGGGGTAGTTAGCTGAAGGAGGTTATGCATAGATAGATACAGATAGGTTGTATTACATATTTGTTACGTTTAAATTTAATATGCACACATACATATGTACAATGAGCATATGTTATATGTATTTGTCTGTTATGTATTATATTGCCATAGCATTTTATTATATAATTATATATGATCACAAAATTCAATTATAGTGATTATTGGGTAATTAATAACATATTATACTATAACAATACATCGTTGTATTATTGTATGAGGGTATATATAGGATCTGGGTGAAAATCCAACATAAATTTGCTTAAAGCTCAGTTGCACAGTTGAAATCAGTGAAGGCGTCAAAGTGCAAAATCAACTTTTCCTTTTCTTTTTCTTTAAGTAAGTCTGGATTTTTAAGGTAGATGATTTTATTTCTGAGCTTTTCCGAATAATATACTCTGATTAGTTGTTAGAACTGTCCTTTGCCAAAGGGAAACTGCCTTTATCAGAAGGGTAAAACAGAAAAGCACAGAGAAAGGTATCCAATACATGGAATGACTTTGTTACAAGAGACAGTAAATAGGCAGTGAGATAGTGATTAGCCTGCAAGAGTGAAGATAAAGTGGTGCGAAAAATGAGCATGATGAAGGTCTGAATGGTTTGGAGTTCCTAGGAAACAGCTTTTCTCTGCTCTTCATACTGCTAAAACTGGAGGGCGCTCCCTGAAGTAATCAGGCAGCAAGTTCAAATCAGAGAAAAAGAGATTTTCTTCCCGCCTGCTTCCCCAACACCCGCAGTGCAGGATTATAGTGTGAAACTCCTTGTCGCAGGATGTTGAGAAAGCCAACGGTATAAATGGGTTCAAGAAGGGATTACACAAATTCACGGAGGAGAAGTCTGCTGGGAACTATTAAACACGAGGGTCCAGATGCAACCTCTGGCTCGGAAAGTCCCAAAACTGCTGATTGCTGGAATCTGAGAGGTTATACCAGAAGAGGGATCGCTGTAATTGCTATGCTTCTTATATTTGCTTCTGAATCACCCACCATTGACTACTGGGGAAATGGTATGCTGGCTTAGATGGGCCTTTGATGGCTCAGAATGGCTTTTCTATTTTTATGTTCTTAATTTTTGTACAAAGAACAGAGAAATTACTTTATCTTTTTCCTCTCTAAAAGCTGAAATTTGCTAGTGCCAAAACATTCAGATTTCAGACTGCTCAGACCACTCAGGACAAGCTCTTCAGAGCCATCACAGATGTGGTGTGGCACATTAAGTATAACATATTCGATTCGGATTGCTGTTACTGCTCTGGACCAAGTGAGCATGCGGTCCAGATTAATAGCTGGATCCACAGCTTCCCTCCAGGCACAAATGCCCATTTTCTTGTGTGAGTAAAGACAGTCCAGGAAAGTTAGCTCCAATCTTGAGGCTGGAAAATCAGGAAGAAAGAAGCCGGTTACCTGTTAGACCTCATCCCCTGGAGCTGGCAGAAAGGGACTAAGCAGTGAGGCTGGGGAATGAAGGGAAGTTTGACTGCCTGTGTGTACACCACCATGTGCATACTGTTCTAAAAGCAGGGCAGATAAGCTTGAAGTTTGTATTTTTCCATAGAACTGGTCTTGTCTAGTTTGTAGTGATGAAGTGACTTTCATCTTTGCTCCAGACTTACACAAAAGGCTTTCCTCACTCATCCTGGCTTGTAATGAGAAATGTTCATTCACACTATGGGATGAAGTGGGCAAGCTGCAAACCATCTTATCTCCTTGTGCAGCTGCTCCATGAAACTGGCACACCTGGGGCTGAGTAGGTTCAGGTAGAATCTTGGTAAGTTTCCAGCCCACACCGAAGGAGCAAGGAGAGAGATGAGGTTCTTAGGATTGTCCCTTAGGCAGTACCATCCAGGGTTAATTGTTGCTAGGTGCCGTATTGTCAGGCCATGAGATAGAACGCAGATTTTGGCATTTACCCCAAAGGAGGTTTTGTCTTGGGAGCCTGGATGTGAACAGCTTAAGCTGGAAGCAATTTGTAGGTTGACCTCTGCATGGAGACCACCTCCATATGTGTATCCACTATGCTCTTCCCTTCGCCCATCCTCCTGGTGTCCTCTCTCCTTGATGTTTGTAAACATCACCAGTAGGGACATGGATAGGAATAAAAAATGAGGCAGAAAAAGCGAAGGTGGGAGGAGGAGAGCAGTACCTCTTCTGTAGATGCAATAGTTCCGATGGGGGAATGCACTGTTAAAGTTTCTGCTTTGACGTGTATGAGAAACGTGGCCAAGTTATGGTTTCTGTGGGAATTGTACGTTTGAATTTTCAGCCTTTTGTGTGGTTAAATTCTCAACCACAACATTGCATTAAATAGTCGGGCTTTTTTATAATAGTTGTTGTACCCATAAAGCTTAATGTTTTGCTTCTTTGCGAAGGTGGGAGGGTATTTGTGTGTTTTTGTGCTGGAGCGATGACATGGCGGTTTGCTTTAAATCGGGGTGTGGAGGACACGCTTGGATTTCTGCCAAAGTGAGAGGCGGGGGGGGGGGTTGCTGCTGGGAGCCTTCTAGCAAGAGGAGATGGCTCAGTGACAGGGCTGTGCTGCCAGACCAACAGCATTTAATCTGGGGGACTGGGCTGGGCCGCGGGATTTCCTGTTGTGATACTGGGTTTTATCTCTAAGTAAGCAATTCCAGACTTGCTCCAACTGGTGGGGACCACCACTTCTTTCTGCTCTTCCCTCCACCTTCCCTCCTCCAAATATTTGCTGTACACCCTCTGGGAAGTGATGCAAGCGACCTTTGTTGAAAATTGCACCAGCTGTCCGCCCATTAAAACCCAGCATCACAGCAGCATTACAGCAGCATTAATTGCTGCCGGGTGGATTTGCACAACCAAACGCTGACCTGGTGGGATGATATGGGTTCCCATCAGCCCCTACAGGGCTATAAGAACCTATAGAAGGTCAAAAATAAAGCTTGGGAAGAAGCACGGGGAAGCCAGCACCACATCCATGTGCTCTGTGCTTCTTCTAAGGTTGCCAGAACTGGAAATTTTAGTCTGTCAGTATATATGAGAGTTGTGGTCAACTGAAATGTAAATTGGAAGGGTTTCATAAGAATGTTTATATTCTACGTCAGCAGTAGGTTGAAAGGTGAAGACTTACACATGATAAATATATTTTCTTTTCATTGATGACCAGCAAAAGAAAATGAACACTGAAACAAAATGTTTACAGGTCCCATGAAACATATTTGCTTGTTTGGGGCTCATTATTACAGCCCGTAAGGACAGTCCTAGGGCATCAAAGACAGCAGAAATTATGTCATATAGCATGAGGAAAGCTGGATGAACTGGAGGTGATTCTTGGTGATTCCTTTTAGTGATGCTTTTTTTGGATACTTTTTCTAGACTTTTTCTTTGGAAGCATTGCCAACTTCCTGTGGCAACCCAACGCAGATCAACCCTTTGGATCAGGGCCTGATGGCAGTCAGGCACAGACTGCATACTCACCGGACCTGTCAGGCACAGATCCGGGGTGAAGAGGAAACCCAGTTGCAGGGGTTTACACTTGCAGGAGCTTCAGCCTCGCTGGCTGTGTCCTTTCTCTGCCTGCTGGCTGTGCAGCATTACCTGGCTTTCCCTTATCACCTCACATCCTCAAGGAGTTGTTCCCTTGATTAATGTCCAGCTAAAAAGCAGGGGTCCAACCTGCATCCATCCCCATATTTTCAAGCTAAGGTTATTCTTCTGACTTTCCCATTTGTCCATGAAACTACTTTCTTGTGTTTTTGATTTCCACATGGTCTCTGAGCAGAGTCTTCAAAGCCAAGTGGAAGGGAAATTGTTGGCTCTTCCTTTTCCTCCCTCAAAGAGCATTTGGATGCTTTTTGCCCTGCAGTGCACGTATGATCCCATGTGTGCAGATCAATGTTTGTTCCCTTGGGATAAGCGCAGAGCTGTGGGCTCAGACCGAATGGGGAGGTAAAAGGGAAATGGTTTTAAAGCTACTTGGGAAGAATGTAAACATACTTTTTGTTTTTACCCACCAGGTCCTTGAACGGCTTCTCATGTTTTTAAAAGGCAGATTTCCAATTTCCTTCACTATATCCAGAATAAAACCCGTCCTCTGAATTGAGTGGGAGGATTGCCTTTCACTTCACAAAAGTGGGACCCCAACCTGCACATGTCCTTGCATAACTTCCAGGGGCTTTTCCTCTTCTGAACAAGATTCCCTGCCCTATTTGAGAAAGTTTTCTTCTGCCTCCTGCAACTCCAAGAGCATAGCTGAAGACACTGTCAGTGCAGAAGCTGGGTTTTTTGATATGGATGCTACAGAGTCTATGTGATTCAGATAGTCAGTGCCCTTTTTTGAAACAATTCTTTGGTTTTGAAAGCAAATGGAGGCTATAATATAGCGAATTGGACACTAAATTTCTATTAATTCATAAAAACTAAAATAGAATCCATTAGGAGTAGTTTGGTATTGGTGTGAAAGGAGATGTAAATTATCCACTATCATGCTTGAAATGCAAAAGCTAATCATGTTTGGCATCAGGCCAGCCACCATTAAAGTAATTATTTTTAATCATCAGCACTTGGTGACATGAATACTCATATTTGTTGATTTACTGGGGAAAGCACTTTATATTGTAAATAAAAAGCTGAGAAAATATACATTTTGTTAGAATGATAATAATAATTATTCAGAAAAAAAGAGATTCGCTTTTTTGAAGCCAAACGAGTCAGTTTCCATCCTCCCATCAGTCAATATAAGCCTGATCAAATGCCTCTCGCATTAAATAGGAAGCGTGCTGCCTGCAGAGGTGCTTGGATTGTATTCCTGCATGAACATTACATTTCTGATTGTTCCAAGTTACTAAAAGTGGCTTCTCCTGAGCAACTGCTATTGAATGACTCCTTTCTTCTTATGGGTTTTTCGAAGTTGTCATAAATTCAGCCTGAGGTGTCTAATGTGGCACCTTTATTTCAGATAAAGACTGTAAAATACTGCAAATGGTCTGTGTGACTTAGGTAAAAAATCTCAATTTTAGTTTATTTTCATTAGTTTTCAGTGAGGTTGAGACTCCTAATTGCTTACATGAATTCTGCATGCAGAGATACAAGGGTCTTGCTTACTTGGGAGCACTGGAAATATTCATCTGTCTTCTGCAGACATAAAGCCCTATAAGCTGGCATTGGGTGTCAAAATGCTCGTCTGAAACTTGGAAATATTGAATAAGAGGATGAGCAATCCATTCCATCTTGCAAATGTGAATGCAGTTCTGGATTTGATGCAGTGGTCCATGCAGAGTGATTTCGTGAGGCTAATTCCAGTAGGAAATACAGAGCATGACTTAATGAAGCAATCATGAGGTCCGAATTCAGCCAGTTTACGAAAGCAGTTTGGGGCGGGGAAAGGGTTCTTAGCAGGTAAAGAGAAAAAGCAGCAGCAAAATGCTAAATGTGGGGCTGTGCGTGATTTTAAGGAAGCAAGGGCTGATTCCTCAGTCTGAATTATAGTAGAATAGAAAGCCTGACACAGGGAGTGAGAAGGTGTGGGAATAGCATACGTACGAAGTCTTAGAGGCAATTCCAACACATGCATTTTGACAGGAAATTTTGTACAAGCCCAAGTCCTTGCCTGTGTAAAAGTGGCATGTTACTGTTTGCGGTCATTACATTGAAGAAAATAATGGGTGGAGGGGGCACAAGAATGTCTGGCAAATTTTCTAAATAACCCAGGCCGAAAGATCGGTAGCAAAATGGAATGCAGTGTTGGGGGAGAAATTAAAATTCAGCTGATGGTTTTTCTGAAGGCCCACATGCAAACAGGTAATGGGGCCAGTGCTTCATTAGAATGCTTCCAATTCTTCTGTGTTGTAAGGCTTTTTCCTTGACAAAGCCATGTGAGGTGAAGATGTCTTCTTCTCAGATGAAGACTCAGCCTTACGTGAAACAAGAAGTTTGGTGAACTCATACTTTACTGCTCATGGGTAATTTGTCAGAAATAGGAGCTCCCAAATCTCACGCTTTGAAGGACTGTGCTTTATCCACCAGGCAGTGCCAGCAGTAGTGTCACTGATTCATTATCAGAACTTAAAAAAGAAGGCATTTTTTTCATAAAACTTCTAGAGGAAAAGAAGTCTTTTATCATGAAGCACTCTGGGTTGTTAATGGTTGGCTTTATTCTGAAACACGATATCCATCAGTTTCAATTTATTTTTTTTTTTTCCCTCAAAATGGGTCTGAAAAGGGGACTTTGAAATGTTTGTTTTAGAAAAAAAAAATAATTGTAGATTGCTAACTTGACTTTCTGGGGTTTTGTTTTTACGTTTCATACAATAACATATTATAAAATCCGAAGAAATAAAGGAAAATTCTAGCTCTTTCATTTGAAAATATTTGGCTACTTTGAACTGTCCCCTTTATTGTCGTTTTTTTTTTTATTCCTACAAGAAGATTTCAGCAAATATTTCTTGAATTTGTGAAGCATTTTGATCTGATTTCCTCCAAAGTTTTTCCATCCCTCTCCATTAACTGCATACCTCTTTATTCAGCTTTACCAAACCTTCCTGCCTTAAGTTTTGCTTCCACATCGTTTGTCATTCTCGGTGACATTTTGGGGAACAAAGGTATTCTCATCCTTTCCCATGTCCCTGCTGTTGTGTTTTCGCAGCTGCTGAACAAGATATGATGCAAACCATTGTAAGGAACTTGCACTTGTACTTCACATGGCCAATAATAGGTGCCCCATCTGGCTCTGTGCGAAATGCACACCCTGCTTCTGGGTGCTCATCAGCATGCAGCGACTATCTCTCGGCTTTTGAAGTCTGCATGCTAAAGCCGGGGAGTGCTGTCGGTGGCAGAGATTTGTAGGAAGTGTCAATGTGGGTTACCTTCGACGTTAGCTAGATGGTGCTAAAGAATTTTTGCTTGTCGTCGCTAAGCAGAGCATGTGGAGTGCAGTCTTTTCTCTTCCTGGGCTCGGGATTAAAATCCAATGCTTTTGTTTTGTCCTAAATGAAATGTAAACTGTAGGCAATGCATACAAGGGATTAAAGCAGGCAAAAGACCTGCTCCTGAGCACTTTAGGAGTAGACCTATTGATTTCAGTGACTTCAGTACACATTAGATCAGCCTTACACACACTTTGAGCAAAGAGGGGCTTTGCCAGGGGAGGACTCTCTCTCCTGTGCCTATTTCTGACCCTCTCAAGCAGTGATGAACTTCCAGCAACCGTCATGTGCTCAGATCTTTACTCTCACAGGCTCCATCTTGATGAAGGGAAGATTTCCTCCTGGCTTTCACAGCTGTGTCCTGCAGCAGTCTGCAAAATTTTGGAAGTGGATAATTTAGAAAGCAAACAAAACACCACTCCTCCAAGCAAGCATTCGTGGAGCCCAGGTTTCCTTGCTTTTTGAGTGCTGCTGTTTCAAATTAGTCGAGTCCTGGCTCTGATAAATACTAACAAAGTGTAACGAATGATCAAAGCTGCATTTACAACCCAACGAGATTGAAATGATTGATCTGGATGACATAATAATGATAACCAGTGAGATGAGGCATGCAAGACTACCCCTCCAGGTACTGGGAGAAAGGAACAGGTATTAAAAATGACTCCACTTCTTAGGTCATCAGGTTATTCCCATTCTGATATATGGAGGACAAATGCAAGGCCTTCGCTTTCATTGAGAAGAGCCTTGCAGTTGCCGTGGACAGTTCATATCCCACTGGTAGCAATTCATTATTTCTCTGCACATTACAAAGGTTGGTTGATGACAGACTAAGTGAAGAGCGAGTCATTCGTGACCAATCCCTGTGCTGCTGGGGATCTCACCCTAGTTCAAGGCCTGGTAGAAGCTCAGATGTTGTTCTTTCCAAAGTTTGTGAAAGGCCACATTTAAAGATGTGAGGGGATATGGAAGGTTTCTCGTCATCTCCCAGGAGACTGACTATATGATTGATGAGAAGACAGCATGGACTTACCATAACTCCAGTCGTCTTTTAAACTTGTCCTTTAAACAGCAGGACATCTTCTTGTAACCTTCCAGGATCATGCTTCCAGCAGGCTTCACATCCTCCTACAGAAAAGGCATTCCAGGCTACTCACCTCAGACCTGGCCAGTTGTGAGAGATGGGAAAGCATGAACCTTCCTTGTCAGGGTCTCTTTTCTCATTTTCTTTTTTTTCAGTCTTTCTCTGTGAGAAGTTTCTGGATGTGTGGGATATTCACATTGCTCAGCATACCTAAAAGACAACTCATGCTTCTAAAAAACCAACTATACCTGCTATTTGTTTCTAGCAGGCTGCCTTTTCCAGACAACAGCAGAAGACCTCATACCCTCAAAGTTTCCAGTTTTGATGATCTCTGCCCTTGTGATGCCCCTTCTAGAGTGCTGCTTCCAGACCTGGGGCCCCTCGCATAGGAAGGATGTGGAACTGTTTGAATGAGTCCAGAGGAGGGCCATGAAGATGCTCAGAAGGCTGGAGCACCTATCCTATGAAAATGGGTTGATGGACCTGGGCTTGTTCAGCCTGGAGAAGAGAAGACTATGGGGAGACCACATTGCAGCATTCTAGTACTTGTAGGGAGCTTACAAACAGAAGAGCAACTGACTTTCTACGTGGTCTGATAGTAATAGGACAAGGATGAATGGCTTGAAATGGTAAGAGTTGAGGTTTAGGTTAGATGTTATGAGGAAATTTTTTTTCACTTGGAGGGTGGTGAGGTGCTGGGACTGGAAGTCAGTGATCTTTAAGGTCCACTCCAACCTAAGCCATTCTGTGCTTCCACGATTCTGTGAAATGCTTTCACAGCACTGGGGGAACAGCTCTGCTCTAAGATCTGGTCCTGGTGTCACTCTGGTTTTACAGCAAGCAGTGATCTGCCACCTTTAGGGGTGAATCCTCTGCTGCTCCATTAACACCCACCAAGTTCTCCTCCCTCCTTTCCTTTTTTTCTCCCAGAATGTATGGCAATCAGAATAAATTTGTTCACCACAGGCTGGGGAGCATTAGCATTTTAAAAACACTGGGCTGAATCCTCAGCAGGATGTAAGTCAACAATAACACCTTTGAAGTCAAGACAGCTTTTCTCATTTGCCGTCTGGGAACCTTTCTCAGTATGACCCTCTGAGGGGATATTCTCAGTATCTACAGCTGGAGGATGATTTCTCTAGATTTCCCATACAGCTGACAAAGAAAAAGAGTCACAAAAGTCCCTCCAGAAGGCATCTAAATATGAATCAGAATTGCCCTATGGAAGGAGTTATCTTCCCCCTTCCCTTGCCCCACCGGGGACCATAGAGAAGGACTGTCCCAAGTGAAGCACCCGAAGCAAGATGCTTACATTTAGCCTAGGAGCATCTCATGTCACCACTTTCAGAGCTGACTCTGTAGCTGGTTCTTTCAACTGTTCATGGAGGAGTTCTGAAAGCAGCACCATCTGTTTGCCTGACCAAAAATCCCACCAGTAACAAGAAGTAGGACTCACAAGTATATGGGCAGCCATGAGCGCTTTTCTCAAGATTTCTAAATTACCCCCAAGTCCTTTTACCCAAACAGTGTTACCGTAGACGACAGTTGACCTCAGACTCAGTTCTCTGAGCAATGAGTTCAATTAGCTTTAATATGTTCAACATTTAAATAGTTAATAGTAAGCAAAGTTCTTTAGAAGCGGAGGGGGATGACTACATGTGCGTCTGCTGAAGTTGTCAGGCAACGATGGAAAAAAAATAAAAATCTTTCTAATTGCTTCCAGACAATGCCTGTTGGATAGGGCTGTGCAAGGGGAGCTCGCTCAGACAGAGGGACTGATGTGAGCCACTGAGGATCTGCTGGGTTGCCCCATCCAAGCTGGTCACCTTCTCACAACCAGTGGAAAAGGAGCTGCCTTGCCCCAGACCACCTGGGTCCCCAGCTCTCTGAAATGCCCCTTGCTAGCAAGAAGCTTGCAGGAAGCTTGCAGGAAGCTCAGAGCCCAGGGCAGCGAGCCAGCAGGTCTCAGTCGGCTGCTGACTTTCTCCGTGATCATGGGCTTGTCCTGTGCTCCTCTAACTCTGTGCTCCCAGCCAGCAAAATCCAAGATAAATCCGAGCTGCTGAGGGCCACGGTTCATTAATCTGTCCACACACAGCAGCAGCAAGTGGCATCATCTCGTCCGTACACAGATACATTCCTGCAGCTTCGAATGTGTCCTTTGCCAGAAGCATTACCCGATCACGTTTCTTCCTGCTTTGCTATCTTTCATGTTGTTTTCTGGAGTTTGTTCATCTTGGCATTGGCAGAAAATGTGATTCACATATTTTTGCTGCAATTGGAAAACAAAAGCAGAAGGAGCTGGGAGAGACGACAGCAGAGAGTGCTGAGGAAACTTCACTGGCTGCAAAGAGTGTTAGCAGTCAGTGCCAGAACCGAGGGAGGAGTAATAAGGTCATATATTCTGTGATGACAAGTGGGAGAGCTTCCACTTGAACTACCAGGACTCAGCTCAAGCAAGTCCTGCCACCAGTCCAGCCTCAGTAATGACTGAGCAACCACAAAGGTGGCTTTTCAGGAAAGGCCAGTTTCCAAAGCATAGGGAAAAATGAACTGGGAAGGAAAACCAAGTATTTAGCTATTACTGGACTCCATGATAGCAGCTAACCACTCTCCTAGGCCTGCATCAGCTTCAGCTGTGTGATGGGGCTGGACCACAGCCCCACATTTCACTCTGTTTTGGCTCAGCCTCGGGCAATTCTTTATCAGACTTTCCAGATATTTAAGTGCTAGGCATTAAAATGAAAGCTTAGTCCTAGTTTACTCTTGCATTAGGTGGTATTATTGAAGCCATTTGTCACTTAAAAACTGTATTAGCTCTTGCCAGTCCACGGTGAAGATATTTATTTTGTACTCATACAGGTGATGGATTGCGTCCAGTCAATACTGTCCTATGCTGATGTCTCATTCTATCTTATGAGCTTTTATGTGTATTTTTTTTTCTAAATCTCACTGTAGAGTTGAAACCACTTAAATATTTTATTGCAGAAAATGTAGGCTCAGCATGTAAATTTAGCAGTTGAAGTATATTTATATCCATGCAAATACACATACTTTTACAGACACTGGGGTTTTATTTTATCTAAACTGATTTAATACTAAGTGGTTGGATTGTAGTGGAATTGTTAACGGTATATGTGAACACCATTTTATACAAGTCTCCAGTAAAGCAGTATTGTGGTTTCTTTTAGTTGGAAAGATCAGAGACTGTAATAAAAGGAGCCCAGAGAAATGGATGACTCTAACAGAAAAGCAATCCACAGGAACTTCTTGAGTGAATTCATTGTTACACGTTGACATCAAATGGAGGAATGGTCTCAGAAAGCCTCTTTTCATCATCTGTATAGTGCTCTTAGACAAAGCCCCCTGGAAGTGATGTAAATTAGGTTAACCAGAAACTTTGTCTTTCTGATGGATTTAAGAATTTAGGTCACTGTCAACAGTCACTGCTGGGAAGATGGTGAAGGTTCGAGATATTTGTGAAGCACCACACTTCATCTAGAGCCTTCCCCGCTCATGTCTGCTTGTGTAATTGGTTTTATGGGGACCCATCATCTGTTTCAGTATAAAATCAGCTGGGTTAGTTTAAAGCAGAGCTGACTAGCTGGCAGGGGAGAGTGCTTCAAACCTACCCTGGCTATTGCTGCAGCAGCCTGGCCCACCGCCAGCACAGAGTCTACAAGGACTTGGAGTAAATTTAGCCTCAGCTTATTCTCTGCCCCTCATCTTGTACACTGGCCTGCGCCAGCTGTGACTCGAGCCTTCCTGGCCCCTTGGTGCCACCCTCCAACCTGTCATCTTGTTGAGATTCACACTGCTGGTAAGTGCATTGCTTATATTCTGCCCCCAAAATCTGACCGCTCTGTGATGCCAGGCAAACCATTTAATTCCACATACTTAGTTTGCATCTCTGCAAGATAAAGGGTAACTCCACAAGCCCCCGGGTCACTGTGAGGTGTCTGTGCACTGCTCTGGTTCCTCACAGAAAGCTCGGTTGAAAATTGCAGCAATTGTTGTAAAATACATTCACTTAGGGTAGAGCTGGGAAAGACTGAAAATATTTAATATCATACATAACATGTATTTGTAATTTTATTGAGACAGGGCAGTGAGGGACTGTGTGTTTATTACTCCAAGAAGGGACACAGCCCTGCTGTTACTACACAAAATCTTGGCTCTTACAGTATTTAGGGAATAGTGCTCCAGATTTCAGTTTCCTCTACCAAACACACCCTTTTGTAATCCTGGAAGCTTCCTCCTTGTCCATTCCAACTTTGACTTCAGATTTTTGTCAACTAAAAATGTCAGGCAGCTTTACAGGATTTCCAGTTTCAAGTGGAAGTTTTAGCACATCTCGTAGGCAAGGGAATATGATGTCCTTTATGACCTGATAAAAGTAAACCTGTGGGAGCTATTCCTAAGAGTGCCAAACAGGGTCAAGGATGAGATCATATCTGAGAACGCAGCAATGGTATCAAATACCTTTCGTACAGCAGTGACATAAAAGTCTTTAGAAAGCTGGCCTGAATTCAGGGATCCTGATTGGCTTCCAGTGATGTCAACCATGTGCCCATAATGCCTAGTAAATGCCTCGTTCTTCTTCCTTTTTAGGAATAATTGCCCCTCAATAACAGCAGCAAGTGGCTTGATGTCACTTAGGGTGCACTCTGAGCTAACTGCAATATGCTTCAAATAGTCGCAGTCAGTGTGAGCGATATAGGCGTGTTGATGACAGTGGACAAGGAGAAAGATGAGATACTCAACTTTTTTTTGCCTCAGTCTTCACTGGCAACTGCTCTTCACACACCCCAGAGCAGATGGTTCAGAAGGAGAGAACTGGGGGAACAATACTCCTCCCACTGTAAGCAAATACAGGATTTTTGAAAATCCATCAGTCTATTGGTCCCAATAAGATGCATCTAGGAGTCCCAAGGGAATTAGCTGACATAGTTGCCAATCCACTCTCAATGATGTTTGAAAAGTCATGGCAGTCAGATGAAGTTTCTGATGACTGGATAAAAAGGCAATGTCACACCCATTTTAAAGGATAGAAAGGATGTTCCAGGAAACAACCAACCCGTCTGCCTCACCTCGGTGCCAGGAAAGATCATGGAGCAGATCCTCCTGGATGCTATGCTAAGGCACATGGAAGGCAGGGAGGTGATATGAGACAACCAGCAGAGCTTCACCAAGATTAGGTCATGCCTGACCAACTGAGTGGCATTCTGTGATGGCGTAAGCGTGTCAGTGGACAAGGGAAGAGCCACTGAAGTCATCTATCTGGACTTCAGAATGATCTTTGACACAGTCTCCTGTAACATCCTTCTCTCCAAATTGGAAAGATGTGGATTTGATAGGTGCACTGTTTGATGGACAAGGAACTGATAGTGAAATCATACCCAGAAAGTGGTGGTCAGTGTGTCAATTCAATGTCTGGATGGAGATCAGTGGTGAGTGGTGTCCCTAGGGGTCAGCAGAGGGACAAGTGCTCTTGAACATCTTCATCAGTGACATTGGCAATGAGATAAATTGCATCCTCAGCAAGTTTCTGGGTGACACCAAGCTGCGTGGTGTGTTCGATACACCCAAGGGGCAGAATGCCATTCACACAGGCAGGCTGAGCAGTAGGTCCAAGGGAGATTTAGATTGGATATAAACAAAGTTTTTACAGTAAGAGTGATGAGGCACTGGCATAGGTTGCCCAGAGAGAAGGTGGATGCCTTGTCCCTAGAAACATTGAGAGACAGGCTGGACAAGCTATAAGCACCTGTTTGTGCTGTAGATTTGTTCTATGCAGGGAGGTTGTACCAGATGACCTTTAAGGATCCCTTCCAACTCAAATAATTTCATGATTCTTTAACCTACTGTACTGCTTCAGCAGGGAAGTTGGACTAGATGGTCTCCAGGGGTCTTTTGCAAGGCTTAAAGTTCTGTGATACTGTGAGAGCTCACACTTTTGCTGCTGGAGGAAATTCTAGTTGGAAAGGCTGACTTCCAGACACGGAAATAGAGTTTGGAAAATCTAAAGACATTTGCTTAAGCCTACCACTGATGTTCTGTATGACTTTAGGACAGACAAGTTGTCCCTGTGCTTCACCATGTTGTCTTCTTGATGTAAACATACACTGAGATATACCTTTAGATTCCTGTCTGTAAAGAGGAAAGGAGCCCATTTTGCTGCATTACATCCACTTTCTTGTAAGCCCTTATAAGGCAATGGGAAATTTTGTCAATGGCAGGTAGGAAACCTATTTCATTCCTGGACATAAGGTAATCAGGTGTTACAGTGATGATGAATACCAAACAAGTTTAATATAGTCAGTTTCACCAAGGGTATTTCTAGACAAGTAAGTGTATAAAAACACTTTATTTTTTATTACTAGTACATGCTTGTGGTTCTCTTGCTCAACAGGCATTTTTTTGCAAGCAATTCATCTGCACTGTTGATTTAAGGAGTCATCTAGTTAGGGAGACAGTTGCCTCATGCAGACACACCTGATGCTGGTTATAACCAGCAAGCCTTTAACTTGCACCCAGGTGTCCATCCCATCATGTAGATAAACCAAATCTGAAATACTCACCTGCTGCTGGGTACTGGTTTGAGCAGCTCCTAAGGTAGTGAACTTCACATGGTTGGGGACAGTACAGAGGACATCATTTACCAGAGATCTTTTTCAGAGGGTTCTGTGAGAGTCGTGTTGCTCCCACTGATCCTCTGCTCTTCCCTGAGCTGTGGATGGAAGCGGTGCCTGGCTGGGTGCTGCGTCCCACCGCTGGTAATCCCTCATGCTGACCCTGGGTTCTCATTTGTTAAGCTGGGATCTGTAAAGCTACAATCTAACAATTCTACCGCTTGTTCTTATTTAGTGAGGGGTGAGAATTAACAGATGGTGTCATTATCAAAATCTGTTTGAGTGTTGAAACAACATAAATCCCACAAATACAGAAAAACAAATACAAACTGCAGTAATTTTTCCAATATCTGTTGAATAATAATTACACTTTGCATTTATATGGTGTTTTTTTTTTTCTTTTCTTTTTTACTCCACAGCTTTTGAAGTGCTTTCTGATCCTAACTACAACTCAACCCAGCTCTGTGAGAGAGCCAAGCGTGATATTACCTGCTTTACTGAAGCTCGAGGTGTGGCCCAGCGCATAAAGGCTTGTATTGGGGATCTGCACAGGGACTCTGGCTCTCCTGCTTCACCTCAGTAGGTGATTTCATTTCTTATCCTCTGGTTGCACAGTTCCTAAAACAGGAATGCTGATGTTTCGCCTCCTTTGTGAAGTGCTTTGTTTTCAAGAGATAATTGTTATATTCAAGGTGTGGATGCTGTTATTGTCATCACTGTTGCTCTCCAGGAGCAAATGTTGAGGATCTGGGTGCTAAATATAAAATACCACACTTTGGTTTTCAGGGGGCTGGGAACATCATGCTTCCAGGTTTCTATAAGGTTGATGTTTTTCAGCAGTCCCAGGCACTGTAAAATCAAAGGCACGTTCGTGCTTTGTATAGCCCAAAGAGTCCAATGGCCTTCTGCAATAAGTGGTTTGAAGCTATACATTTTCACAATAAAGGTGGGGAGGGAGATAAAAAAAAGGAATTGGTTTGGGAGAGGAGGCTCTTGGATTAATTGTGGGCAGTTCTATCCAGTAAAGTAGAGTTCATCTACTTCATATCTAATTTTCTAATCTATGTCTAATTTTTCCTTATGTTAATGCATGTGATGTAGTACAGGAAGGGACCTTTTGCTTCATTTCCTTGGGTTGTATTAGTGAAGTGCTTGGGGATTTGTTCTCTATTCCTTCGGACAAGCACTGTTGTGCAGCTTGTATCCATGTGGTTTGAAATCTTTCCCCTTGAAACAAGGCAGCAATGTGTGAGCAGCTTCCTGGGGTGGGCCCTAGGTTGTGGCAGCACCTGAGCCTTGTGTGACTGCTGGGATGCAGCTCATTCACCCAGGCCAAAATTGTGCCGCAGAGTGAGAAGGGCTGGAGCCTTCTGTATGCATAATCACAGGCTTCTTCCCAGACTGTAGCAGCCGCATTAATCCCATAACCCATCTGAAATCCCTTGGAAAGGCTGAATCATCTGAACGTTTCCAGTGGTGTCAGGAGCGCTTGTATTAAGAGCATGCATTCTTTTCAAAGTCAAATGATTTTGCATGTAAGATAGGTGTCCTGTAAATCGTGATGCCTTCTCCCAGGAAAGGGTCCTGGTGGCCTGATGGTGGGGCAGGAAGGATGCTGCACAACCCCGATGGCACTGCAAGGCATTACGTGAGGCTGCGCAGCATCAGGCTTTATGGCCACATTGTCAAGGGTTGCTCGTCTCCCTTTCAGAGTCAGACTGCTGTGGTGATGTTTATTTATTTATCCCTTTGGTACTGACCAGATGAGAAGAGGAAGGGAGACTCCTTGAGGCTTCTCTAGCTCCGACACCATCTGAGGCTTCAGAAATGTGGGTTTCAGCTGCGCTTGATGCAAGTTACTGAAAACTGGCAAACCAGCCTGTAAGCCAGCACAACGCAGCCACAAGTTTGGCAACAAATTCCTGCTGCCAGATGCCTTTGCTGTTCCTTTAGCTTTCTATGGATTCAAGGCACTTCACTCTCTTTTGTTGTTGGAAATGCTTTCAAAGTAGAACACAGTGTTTTGGGTTGTCTAGCCAAAGTTTAGCTGTCCTTTTGCATCTTTGCCAAACTTCCTGTTTTCAACAAAAACAATTTATTATCTCGCTGGTTCTTTAGACCTGAAAGGATTTGCAAGCACAAATAAACTTCTGTTTTTTTTCTCTTTTTCATGGCCTTTCAGAGAATAAACTCGCTTGCTTCCTCTCAATTATGTGGTGTATACTAGCAAAGAGAAGTATTTAACCTTTGGACTGCTAGTAAGAATCAGAAAACATTTTAATTATGCAAAACTTCTGCACTCTGAACTTTAAAGAACAGAGATATTTTCTCATTTGCTAGAAATAATTTTTTTCAGGTGGTTGGGCAATAGCATCAATCTGCTGCATGCATGTTAAGGGAGTTGGGAGCGAGCTAAAATTTGAAATCTTTTAAGAGACGTTTTTAAAGACTTCATTAATTGACCAAGAGTGAGTGATATATTCTGCTCAGGAACATTTTGTTCCTAGAGACTTACTACTGACAATCCTTGGCAACACCGTCACAAAATGGAAAATCTTTGACAAGTATGAAGATGCCTTCCCTCTTAACAACACCAAATTGGATCTGTAAGTAAGAAATGAGGCAGTGGAGATATGTGTTGGCTCTGTGCAGGGAAAGCAAGGCACTGCTGCAAACCAAAGTGCTGCTGCAAAGCGATTGGCTGATTGCAGAAGCATCTTCTCTCTTAAAAATGAAGTGTAAGTTATCCAAAGAGGAGGGGGGGGAAAATCCTTGTCGTTCATGTTCAATGCCATTGGAGTGTAAGGAAGGAGGTTAACAAAAGCATGCTTGTAAAATTGACTTCAGCAAGAGTACGTTTTCAGGGTAGGAGGTAGGAACTTGGCATTAAACAGCTCTTTCCATGTCTGCTTTCAGAAATTATCACACGTTACCTGCAACTGTTCAGAAGATGTTGAAGTCTCTCTTTTTTTTTTTTTTTTTTTTTTGTACTGTACTTCAAAGGAGTTGCAAATTCTTTGAAGGTGACTTAACATCTCTTAAATGATTCTGAAAGGGGGGAAGGAGAAATCTAAAGCCTTCCAAAAAGAAGTTTAAAGGATATGTTTAATATTATTGTTGGAAGTGCACTATAAATCCGCCACGTTTATGGGTATCGATGTCTTTGAGATGGCATTTATCCTAGCGAAGAGGGAAGGAACAACTGACGGAGGGATGGATCTTTTTAGGAGTTTAATACGTTCCTCCCCCTGTCATAGGGAAAATAAATGAATAAAAGCATTTGAGCAGAACCCCCCAGCCACACAGAAATGCTCCAACAGTTGTAACTTCCCCACAGGCTGTGTGTTGGCAGGACACCACTGTTTTTGTAAGGAAAACTGTGCTTTAAGCGGTTGCTGGTTTTTTTTTGTTGTTTTTTTTTTTTTTTGGCTTTTTTTTTGGTAGGAGTATGGCGTCTCTGCTTTCAGCTAAGTAATAGGAAGATCTGAAAAAGGCTGCTTCTCTTGTGGAAGAGGCCAAATGTGAATAACGACAGTAGAAATACCTCTGCTTTGAGCCAGAGCCTGCTATCAATAGTGCTTCTATTATCAGCCTATTGATGAGCAATGGCTCATCGGGATGAAATGGAACTCCAGCACATGGCAAGCAGAGCTGTGCACGTGTGACTTAGCAGCTGGGAGGACGCTGCTCTTGAGTCAGCTTTATGTTCTTGCTCTTTGGAAAGCACAAGCTATGAGCTATACGAAGATCTCTGCGTTTATCCTTCCAAAGTGAAAGTGTTTAAGGGATTTAGGAAATAATTTTGATACCACAGGCTTCAAAGAAATCAACTGTATTTAGTATCCTTGGCTCTCAGCTTAATTTGCCAAATCATGCTGCTTCTGAAATTTATTGCAAAATTATTGTTCTCTGGGGAAATAATTACCATTCCTCTTCCTAGGATGGGGTGTGTGCATGCATATGTTTGTTGGAAGGAGAATTGAACCAGACGGGTGTAAAGGAAGCCTTCCTTTCTGTAGTAGTGAGTCAGTATCAAAAAAAGAGAAGGATGCTTATCTGTTGATTCTTGAATAACAGGATCGTTTCTTACTGACAGGAAATGCCCCTCTGGTGCAGCTTTGCTGGTAGTGAGACTAGTCTGACCTGCAATGGTTTGTGGATGAAATTATCTTGCATAGGTAGCAATGGGATTTTGGCTTTGGGGGCTGTCAGCTGGGGCTGTTCGTTGGGCGAGAAAGAGGTGTTTAATGTCCGACAGGGCTAAGCCTGGAGCAAAAGCCTTGATTCTGGGTGTCCTAATGTAAAGCCATTCCCTGAAAGAAGGAATTTAATTAATGTGTATACCCTGCAAGGGTTTTGTCAGAGGGAAATAAGTGACAGACTAAGTGCCCAGCCTGGGGCTGCATGTGCTTTCCAAGGAAGAACCTGTGTGGGGTGCTGGAACTGGTGCGTCCCAATGACCCCAAGCCTCAGTTTGGAGTCTGGAGACCGAAGTGTTCCTCCAGGCTCTTTAGGAACATGGATGTCTTCTTTCAGCAGAGTGGAGATGACCACTTTCTAGGGAGCTTAGCATAGAGCCCAGAACCTCCAAAACTGGAGTAGAGTGTGGCAGTGACAGCCTTTGGTGGCAATGGACAGAGACCTTGCAGCCTGTCTGTTTCCATATGCAGAGCTCTGTGATATACTGTAACAAGAATTGTTTACGTCATTTGAGCTACTTTGTAATGCCCAAACCATGTTTCTCTCATCTGGAACCACCCAACAAAGCCTGGCGTTGACTGAGAAGCAGCACTGGCTGCCTGGAACAAGCTGAGAATTCCAGCTCACCAGCAGAAAGCTGAACTGGGGGGTGCTCACATGCCCTATGGGTATGTTCAGTGCTGCAATGAGAGCCAGCCAGGCTTCTGTGTCCAACTTCTGCACGTGTGGTAGTAGAGGAGAGGAAAGGATGGCATGGAGCAGCACGAGGGCCTGTCAGCTGCAGCCGCTGCGGGGTTTGACAGGAGTTGGAGCTCCTGATGCTCATGACAGATGGATGAGCTGTGCTGGCTGTGCTGCCTTCTGAGACACACAGTGCCCTCAAACAGGTGCTGTCTGCTCCGGGAGGATGTAAGGACCAGGATGGCATCTCCAGCAGTGTGGAGGCTGGGCCAGATCTTGGCTCTGAACAGAAGTTCTGCACACCTGACAGCTCACTTTGCTTTCTGAATGCTTGTCCAGTGTTTGCAGCGAATCTGAGGGAATGCCTGTAAAATTTTCTACATCTGTTTCCTTCCTTAAAGTCTGCAGGCAGCTTGCAGGGCTTTGCTTATAGCCCATTCAAGGCAGAGAGGGGACAATATTTGTTTATGTTTATTCAGTGTTCCTGGAACCTAGCCTGGGCTCAAAGCACCTGACAAATGTTTAGAATAAGCCATTAACTAACACTAGATGCAACGGTTTTGTGTTTCAGTTCATCCCTTTCTCTGGAACTGGTTTTTAATCATAAACCTTTCCCCACAGAACAGCATAGCACCTTGCCACGCTGGCACAAGCCTGTACCTCCCCTGAATGTCTCCATTCCATTGCTGGGATTAACCCTGCAGAAAGCAATATCCTAAACTGGGATGAATAACAGCGTATGCTGTGTGATCTGAGCTCTGAGAAATTAGGGCTGGATGTGCATTTTGTAAACAGGGAACCTTCAGGAGACCCTATTTACAGGTGCATGCTTCTTCACTGAAGTTTAACTGTTTTGGTGATGTGCTTTTTGCACCAGGCTAGCTTCTCCAGGCTGCGAGATCTCAGCCAAAGCAATCCCACAAAATCAGGCTGAGAGGGAGGCTGGAACAGTGTTTTGCAATAGTAAAATAAAAAAAAAATGAAATAAATGAAAAAAAAACAAAAACAAACAAAAAAACCCGCAACATTCTGGTGATCTTTTCTTTGTAACTGCATGGCACTCCCATGCTTTGCAGCAGAGGCATGAAAGCTGGCAGAGAATTGGCCTTTTGTTTCAAGGCTATGCCTTTTGCAGTTTCTGTCAGAATCCACCCACATTTGCAAAGCTGTCAGGCTTTTAACAAACTTAGTTCATGCATATTCAGCAGGAAGGAGTTGGGTTTTAGCAACGGGTGAGGCTGTCTGCCTAAAGAGCCTCTGCCTCTTCCCTGGAGAAAGAGCTGTGGGGTGGAAGATGGGGAAACTGGGCTTCATGCTGCCCTTTCCTCGAGGCTTGTAGAGGTGTAATCTCACACCAGGAAGCCCGTACTTCTCTGTAGCCCTCAAAGTTGCTGGGTGCAAAAATAAAATGCCCCAACATCAGATTTGGATGGTGGAGAACAGCTGGGTGCTTTCCGTCCAATCCCAAGTTTCCTGAGCTCAAGGGAAGGTGGGGGAGAAGGATCAGAGAGGCAGTGAGCCCTGGAGAGGGCTTGGTTAGGAGCCTGGGCTCTGGGCAGAAAGCCTGGGACTGAAGGCTTGAGGTTGGGAGATGAGGCAGAAAGCCTGGTGATTGTAGTGGTTATGGCTTAAGAGATACTGGTCTGAAAGGGTGAGGGTTGGGGAGGAGAAGACGGACAAGACTTGGGTTGGAGTAGATGGAACTGGAGAGGGTCTGTCTTCTGAGTACTTTCTTCTGCTGTTCTTGCTATAAATTTAATCTGTGCTAATTCCAGGTTAAGCCTGTTTATTTAAAAGAAAAACAAATAATAACGCCAAGTGCCAGAAAAAAGATTGCCTTAAAAGCTTGAATGTCACTGCCTTATATCATGTCCTTCTTCCCATGTCAACACATACGCTACGTGAGCTGGGATTTAAGATATTTGGCTGGGGTCTCAGCTGAGAACTGTTATAACACTCTCAAAAGCTCTGCACTGATTTTAACAGATAGAGCAGATCCTATACACGTCTAACACCTCTGTTAGTCCTAACTCCAAAGGGACTAAAGATGTGCTCTGCTGTTCCCAGACCTGCAGGGAGACTGGGCTTGCTTATTAGCAGCCTAGAAGAGAATCGTTCCCTTCCTCTGTAAGTTATCTTCATTTTATTCAGTTCTAAAATACATCACTTGAAAGTCTAAAATATTTGACAGTTTGTAAATGTATTCAAACCACTGCAGCATTTAGCAATGGTCAAATATTTAGCAATATATTGCATACTGTCACATATATTTAATATATGAGCACAAATGTCATAGGATGGAATAGTTATATGGAAAATATTATAATAAATGTAACAATTGTCAACATCTACTAAGGTAAATGACCCTAATTTATTTGGACCACTGACATGCATATATATCTTTGCTCTTACTCTTTATTCTATAATTTTAATAAATAACTTGTTTGGTGTTTTTTTTTTGTTGTTTGTTCCCATCGTGTGCAATACCATGGGATGAGGCAGAACTTAAAATGCAAAAGGAGTGAAGTAGAAGTTATTCAGTGCCTTTCATTCTTCAAGTATAGTAAAGTTTGAGTGAGTCCCAATGTTCTTGTCTTTAGATGTCCTGCCATGTCTTGGTGCTGTGAAGAGTTGTTTTCCATTTTGCTGTTTTCCCTGGTTCTTCCTTGGTTGGTTGGTTTTAGTATGAACTTTGAAGACAGTTTTCTACCCGAGACTTTTTACAAAATCCTGAAGGAGATCCATAAGGTCAAAGCAAGTTGCATGGCGTAGTGTTTGGTTCTTTGTTCTCTGCATTATAACCATAATTTTGCAGTCAGTAGGATTATGCTACTGTGCGACCATATAACACGTTACCTGGTCTAACGAAACAGAGGATCATTTCTTTTGATTTTGTTTTCTCATTAGTTTATCTAGCCCAGATTTGTCCCCAGCATGGTGTGATTTTGTCTAGGGATGCAGTCCAGCAAACATCCAAATATTCCTGCAGCAGCTGTGGGGTTTACATGGAGATCAGTGGACAGTTCTTTGCAGGCGCTGGGTCTTAAAATACGAGGGCTGCTCTGAAGATAATACCTCCTAATTCACTATGTTGGCCAACAATGTCAGAGGTAGATGAGGGTGGTGTGACAGTAAAGGCTGAACCTTCCCACTGATATTTCTGTTACACTTGATGCTGTGTGACAGATGGCAGCAGAGGGGCAATCTGACACAGTGGGGTCTGACACAGAAGCTTATGCGAAGCAAAGGTGTGGAACTGAACTATTCTGTGTGGAAACAATGGCACCCATTGACATTCATCGTTGCTTGCTGGATGTTTATGGACACCAAACAGTGGATGTGAGCACGGTGAGGCAGTGGGTGGCACGTTTCAGCAGTGGTGACAGTGTGTCACCTCCTCTGAGTTTTTATGAGTGCAGCATGCAGGCTCTTGTTCATCACTGTTGAAAATGCACAGGTCGTGATGGTGACTGCGTTGAAAAACAGTGTTTTGTAACTGAGAAGTTGCTCTATCAAACAGCATTATTGTGCTTTTTATATCGATTGCAGTTTCCTTGGACATAAATAGGAGGCATTTCTTTCAGATCAACCTATGTGCAAGATACCCATGAATCTTTCTGAGTGGGAGTAACACTCATGGCTTTAGCAGTGATGCAACAGTTCTCTTTTGTCCTGGCGACTTCTGCTTTCTGATAATTCCTCAGCCCACCACATTTTCTTAGTAATGCGCTCTGAGATTTCTGCACTAAATATTAATATCAGCATTATTACGGTGTCAGCATTTCTCCCATGTTAGCAGATATATTGTTTTCATTATATAAATCTAGTCCTCATACTCTCTGCTTTCCAGTTTAATTAATCCACCGTCGCAGCACCATTGCCAAGAAACCTGTAGCTATTTATAGAAGGGCATAGTATTTTAATACACAAAAGATAAATATGACTTGGAATGTTACAAACTGTGCTGCGAGCAGGATTAAAAAATGAAAAATTAATTTGACTCAATATTAGAAGTTATAGGCTGCCGTTAATGCCTTTTATCCTATGAAAAATGCTAACTGTCTCATGGTAGATAGCAGATTTGCTTCCATTTGGAGCTTGTCCCAACATTCGGTGCTTTGTTGCAGTGTGTGCACAGAGGGCTGTGTCTCTGTGGCCAGCACACTCTTGGCCATTGCCTAGTTGGTTGCTTCTGGATGACACCAGCAATGTGCTGCTCCTCTTACACGTGCTCGTATTGCAGGAAAGAGGGGGTTAAGAAGAGTGAGGAGACTTTCACCCACTCTTCTGTGCAACAGGAGTGTGGGCTGCAGGGTTCAGACTTCTCTGTAAAGGCTCTTTCTTAAGGGAACACATTGCTGCCTGCCTAGCTGGATGGGTAAGTTCTCACCAGTGAGCAGCCAGCGTTTTCCTCACCACACAGAAACAGGGGAAATAATTCCACAGCTCCAAGAACTCTCAGAAGGTGCCCACAGATCCCTGATTCCAGATCTTCTGAGCCACATCTGTTTGCATCAGCTCCACGCTGTATAAACGTCTCAATATTGCAAGAGTGGCTTTGAGAAAAACAGGGAGGTTAACCTCAAAGCATCAGGCAGAAACAGCCTACATGTTACGAGTCTGGAAACTTGAACCTGCGCCAGAACAGTAACATTCTGTGGTGGTGGATGCTCTATGAAAGTGTTTTAGTAGATCCATGCTCAGAGCCGGTATTTCTGCTGGGGACAGGGGCTGATGGCAGAAGTAATGCAGGCAGGGATGCTCCAACAGGCAGCGTTGTCTGCTTGGGGTGAAGAAGTGAGGAGGGAGCAAGCAATGGGCAGGAGGGAGGAGGTGAACAGCCAGACATTCTGGGGAGGCAGAAGTGAAGTGGGAGAAGACCTGTCCTACCTCTTAAACAGCAGTCTGGGCAGATTTGAAGGCAACAGCTGAGTCATCTGACCCAGCAACAGACTTTGTGTATTTCATTATTCCCTTTAGAAACCACTTGTGCATCTGGCTCCTGTGGTATTACTTCGCTTTGAAGGATGACACGGGGGCTTCCTCCAGATTTTCACCTGCCTCAGTTCTTGCACTGATGAAGAGTTAATCTCTATTATACCCTTCCTCTGTGCTTCTTCTGGCTTTTCAGAGCTCTGCCAGTAGTGCTCCTTGGATCTCTACCCTAAAACCAAGTGTCCTTACCCATACGGTTTGTCTCAAATGGCACGTATCCTTCATCACTCTCTTTCCTTCTAGTTTGTGCATGTGCTTTTTTGAAGTAGAGAATTACATCCTACACTAGGATATGGGAAATGACCAGGTCTTCCCTTCAGCCCTGGTTCTTTCCCTAAAAATGCCTAACTCTCATTTTCCCTTCTAATATCCACTGAGTTCTCCTTTCTAAAACTGTCCACTTAGACCCCTGGCCCTCTTTCCTGCATAGTTACACCAAACTTAAAGCCTATCCCTGGCTACTTATGGCTCCAGTTATTTTTCCCCAGTGCATTACTTTGTGTTTATTGACACTGAATTTCATTTGTCGTTTCATTGAGTAGCTCATTGCAGAGAGTCCTTCCACAGCTATTTGCTGTTACCTTCTGATTGGCTGCTGATATGAAATTATTGAAGTGATGAAACTATTTATCCCCTTTTCTGGGCCACTAATGAATATGTTAAACAGCAGTGATTATTGGAGATGGCTTTCAAAACTTCCTTCCCTTGTGAGAAACAACCATTTATCGCTGCTTTGTTTCTACCTATGTAACTACATTAAAACTTCTTGTACACCAGCCTTGCTTCTATAAGAACTTTTGCTGAGGGACTTTGAGAAGCTTCAAACTAGAAGGGGGGAAGACTTAGGCTGGATATAAGGAAGAAGTGAGGCACTGACACAGGTTGCTCAGAGGGGTGGTGGGTGCCCTATCCTTGCAGACATTCAAGGTCAGGCTGGATGGGGCTCTGGGCACTGGTGAAGCTGTAGGTGTCCCTGTTCAGTGCAGGGTAGTCAGACCAAATGGCCTTTAAGGGTCTCTTCCAACTCAGATGATGCTATGATTCTATGGAGTTCTGGGGAATCCAAGTGCTCTGTGTTCCTTGTATCACCTTTACCTACACAAACTCCTTCAGAGTACTCCAACAGCACATGTTGGAGCCATGACATTCCTCTTCAAAGCTTAAGATGACTCTTCCTCAGCTTATTTTGCTTACCCTCATCCTAAATAATTCTCTTCTTTACTATAGCTTCTACAGGTTTGGTCCTGAAATTTCTTCCTGCCCTGTATTTCCTGTAGCCATTTTTTTTCTAGGATTTGTGCTGCATTTGCCATCTACAATGGCTTTGGCACCAAGTGGACGGATTACAGTACCAGTAAGCGGTTGTTTGGTAGTCTGCTTTTTGAGTTCCTTTAGTGCTCTTCAGGGAAGCAGAAATGAGAAATGATGTGATCACTTGGCTACTGTGTCTTTAAGAGTCAAGGAATCTGGACAGAACTCGTTGGTTTTGTGCAGATGATAATGTGTTGGACTTGATTCATCCTATAATCTTTCTCTATAATGGCCAGAGGGGCTTTTAAAACAAGATGAATTTTTGCTCAATATACCAGTATATTACAAAAATCTTTGTGATACTGATTTAAAACAAATGTATTTACATATGCAAAATAAAAAAAAAAACCCACAACACAATTATAAGCTTAATAACAAATACACACTAGTAATCCTATTGAAGAAAGTGCTTGTGGCATTCCCTCTCTTCATTTTTCAATGTTTAATACCCCAGCTGTTTTACTATTCCACATTTTTCTTGAAAGTACCAAAAGTGAGAAAGCCATGTTTCTCCATAAGAGGCCGAAATATTTTGATCTAACTCAAAGACATTCAGGAGCAAGCAAACGCTGTCAAATGTCTTCAGCCAGTAGATTTAAATTTGTATTTAATACTTGCATAACTTCAGCATTAGCCAGGAGAATTTTTAAGAAATTTTTTTTCTTTTAATTTGGCTTGAAAAAGTAAAAAAGACTCCTTCTGGACTGAGATCTTGTATCTCAAGTTTCAGACTGAAGTAAACTTTTACAGCCGAGTTGTAAAATAGCAGTTTATGAGACAAACTCTGCCAAAACTTTAACTATGACTGTGCCAATGTGCCATTATAATAATCCAACAATAATCATGGTCCATTATATTAAATCACTTGCACAGACAAAGGCTGCTAACCTTTCCAAGTGGGAAAAAATGTTCTTTTCAAATCGGGGATAAATTCCAACTGAGAAGACCAAATGCTCCAGCCTTTAAGTAGTGAATATATTTACTTCTCCCCAGGGCTCAAATAACCCAACATTTGGTAAATGTTTAACAAGGAGGAATTCTCCCTCCCATTTGCCCTTTTCTCATATACACTAGATTAACAAATTTAGTTTAACAAGAAGATCGGTGTTACCCCCTGGTATGCCTCAATTAGATCCTTCCTCCCATTATTGGCGTATCATCCCAGTCCATTTGCTTGATAAGAGGACCTTGGGTAATTAGCTGTGTGCATAAACGAGGGCTCCCACCAGCGCTGCCTCTGACACAGAGAAGTCTCCCACACACCCAAAAAGGTACACTTTGGTGTCTTCTGCTGCTCTCACCCTTTTGCATGCTTTTTGTGTGTGAAAGGTCTCTCATTTTCGTGGCGTTTTTCAGAGCAGATTAAGCTCTGAGCGTGGCATGCAGCCCTTGACTCCAGTTGTGCCTCCCCGCAGCATGTTGGGGGCTGAATCAAAGCCTCCGCAGGAATTCACAAATCCAGCTTAGAAATCTCATATTCGTTCCTGGATAAATGAGCGCTACTGAGGACAGAATAACAGCCGGCGCTCTGACACGTGTACTCACTGGTTGGAGACCATGCCCACGTCAGCTCCCTGGAGCCACTTGTTCCTCAGCTCAGATTGTTTGTTAATTTTCAGCTGGTTTTGTCCACATTCAGGCATCTTCTTGCTATTCCACGTAGTATCTGGTGAGTGGGCTGCCTTGCAAAACAGCATATCCAGACTCATGCTTGAATAGGGTCACCCTAGATATTAAGAATAAATTCTTTACTGTGAGGGTGGTGAGACACTGGAACAGGTTGCCCAGCAAGGCTGTGGATGACCCCTCCCTAGAAGCATTTAAAGCCAGGCTGGATGGGGCTGTGAGCAAACTGGTCTAGAGGGAGGTGTCCCTGCCCATAACAGGGGGGTTGGAACAACATCATCTTGGTCCCTTCCAACACAAACCAATTGGGTTGGAAATCTCAGATCTATGATTCTATGCTGGTGAGAGGCTTTCAAGTTTGGTGAAGCCTTCTGCGCTTTTTACAATTTTTGCTTCAACTTGTGAAGTTGGTGCAGCTATGCTATTACTCCTGAGAACACGTTAGAAATCCCTGTGATGATTGATGTCTGTTACGAGGAGCGCAGGCTTGGAGTCAGAAGGAGTTGCATCCACTATCAGTGAGGTTGGCAAGTCCCCACTGAGCACCACGCCACCACCATTCCAGGTACCTCCTCCCCATTCTTGCTGCCTTCTGGAGTACTTCTGGATGTAGTGCTCGGTGCTTATGTCTGTGTTGCCTCAACATCAGGCAGCAGCAGTGTGAGACATGAGGCAGACCAGTGAGCGTGATAACATGCTGCTTGCAGGCTTGGTGTGTAGGTGAGGTCTCATGCCCCAGGAAAGCACAGAAGTAGTGTTCCTGGAGCCACATTTGAGAGCAGTTTGAGATTTACCCCCTGACAAAGCAAGCACCCCACCTGTGTGTGCCTTCTTGTTTTGGCTGGGATTGCTGAAGTGTTGGCTGCAGGGAGGCTTCTCGGTGGAAAGAGAAGGGGTTTCCCCAGGAGTTCTGCATGTATGTGCACTTCTAAAAAGTTTCTGCATGAAAGAATCTCTCAAATGAAGGCATATTTTATTTGCAACTGGTTCTTTGAATTGTTGGCCAAGGAATAAATTCTGTATTTTATGAATTAAATGAAGTGAAATAATACAGACAAGGTGCAAGAAGGCACCGGAGGACTCATTTGGATAAATAGTACTTCTCATTCTCAAGTTATTCACAGAGCTGTTCTGCTGTACCGAGACACGAGAAAGCAAAAAGCAAAACCATCCAACTGTTTCAGTAGCGCTAAGAAAGCTGATTGAGTGGGAGGGCTGTTGAACAGAGCTGTGTCACAAGATAATCACACCTCTCTGCTACGCAGAAGTGTCTCCATCAGGAAGGAGCAGTTACTGACATCCCCATGGTTTTATCAAATGATAAACACCCATATGAGCTGAGCAAAGAGTCAGCATTCCCATCAGATGATTCCTCTAGAACCATCTCCTTGTATATCCGTGTGTAGCATTTCACGCATTGCTTTACTGTCTTCTCAAGAAGAAGAAATACATTTAAAAAATAATATTTCTAAATGCCTGTGAAAAATAGCTCTTACAAAAGACATGTGCATTCACTTAAGGAATTGCAAAAATAAAAAAAATGTTTTGTGTGCAGATCATTTTCACTTTTGGGGTTAATACAGAAAAATGAAGTCAGATCCCCCAGGTCCCCATTCCACGAGTCCAGGAACTTCAAGACCCAAAAAATGCTTCCTTGAGATCTCCTTTCCAGTGGCCTTTCTGCACAGCAGCTTTCCTATCTGGTGTTAGGTTGGGATGCTCTTTTAAGTTCATGCAGTAGGCAATTCTACAAAATGCTGGAAGTGATCTGCACATCTTCAAATTTCAGTGATGTCAGTGAGTGATGGAGACATTTGCAACCTTATGAAATGTTTTTCACTTGCCTGGAGATGTTGTTAGATGAACTTTAATCTCTACAAGGTCAGGACGTGACTTCTGGTTTTGTCAAGTTATTGCTTGCCTTCCTGGGTCAGAAGGAACGGGTTGGCTGCGACGAGTATCACCCAGTCCCAAGGAGCAGTGGGTATATCCATCTGAGGAGATTGCCAGAGCACCTTCTGCTGTGGGAAGATGAGGAGATGCCAGTGCAACCTGTCAATGGGCCTTGGACCATCTCGCCTTGGGATGTGCAGCTCTTAGAGTTTCTCTAGAGCAGAGCTTGTCTGAGCCTGCCTGGGAAATTGCCATGGCAACACAGAATGTCGCCTATAGAAGGTGCTAGGATTTGTGGTCATCCAGAGAGGTTAGCAGAAAGTTTTCTGTTTCTGTGCAAAGTTGCCCATAAAATTGGGTTTTGTTTGAGAAAAGGGCGTGAAGAATCTATGGGGAAATGCAGGCTTTCCACTCCCTACATATCCTGTATGAAATGGCAGTTTTCCAGTGTCATTTGTAAACGATCCTTGACATGCAACTAGATGCCAGAGAATTTGGTACAAACTTTTGCATTGCACTGAGGGCCATAAAAACGTCAAAAATTCCTTTTTTGGTTGCAAAAAAACTATCTGTCTAGCTTGGTGGGTAAGGCAGCTCCATCTTTGCCTGTTTAAACTGAATCTGCTTTTAGGAATAAGTTCAAAAATAACTTCCTCTAACTACTTCCAAAAGGCCAGTTCCTCTTTGCCACTTACACAGAATACTGCAGGGATGGGGGAAGAATTAGTAGTGAGTTGTCCTTTGCATTTCTCATAGCAAACATTCAAACCCAACCACTCTCTTTTTGCTGTGCTGTGCAAGTGCCATAGAAGTTGCTTGTCTCTTTCTTTCTTGCCTTATTTGATGCCAGATTTGAGTGCAAAGCCGTGTTTCAGGCAGGGTTTGCCAGCATCATCATGTTGCCCTGAAACCTCGTAGAGTTCTGTAGTCCTCCCAGGCCTGGAAGGAGAGCTGAAGCTCCACTCTATCTGCAGCCCCAGCACTTTGCACAGCTCTATTTTTGGCTCCTTGCTTGCCCAAATGAAACTATCTGATTAAGTAATACATAGGAAATAGATTTCAGTCCAAGTCTGAATCACTGAGCTATTCATTTTTTAAAAAACAAAATAAAATCTGTGATGCTTGCTCCTTTCTGTGTTAGTTTTCCCCCAGAGGGACACTCAGGAAGTTCATCTGAATTAGGTGCAAATTTACAGAGTACAAGCTGTGTAGACACCCTTGTGCAGAATGAAAGTTGTCTGAATTTTGCTGGGCTTTGATTCAATCCACCCTAGCTCTTGGTAAATGTTTCCTCATGGAGATGTGATTAGCTAATTAGCTGACTTAACTAATCCTGCTTTAAAATTAATTTGGATTACCTTTCTTGGCTGCCTCCAGAGAGACAGAAGTGCTTAGCTCTCATGGTAACTCACAATAGTGATTTCTGGGAAGCCATTGCATGTGAAAAAAAAAATACAGTACTTCTGTAACACCCCATATTTTGAGCTTAGGCATCAGGACTGAGGACAAAGAACTTGTGAGTATACCTAACCTGGATTGTTGCCCATTCTGTCCATGAAACAGCATTCTTGAAGTTGTTCTTGGAGGCAGGGCTTGAATTTGGGGTACATCTGACCTTTGGTTTTAGCAATAGGGGTTCTAGTTTCAAGTCAGGCCACGAGGTATAAGTGGGGTCTCAAGTTTTGTCTTAAACTGCAGGGCTTAAGTGCTGGATGCACAACTAAATTCTCTGATGTTTCTGAAAATTTGCACATATTCAAAATAAAATTTAGTGAATAAATTGGATGTAGTGTTTGTGAATATGTTAGATTTGAACCTGCAGTAGGGTAAGAAAAAGTCATAGATAGAATAGGCATTCCCTTGCAGAGTCTGAATTGTAGCTCTTGAAGGCATTCCTGAGCCATTAACTTTTTTGAGAATCCACTGAGAGTGGGGTAGAAAAGGGTAAGTGGAATGTGTGTATTTTAAGTGGGGAAAGGAAAAGAGATTAAACCAGATGAGACTCCTATGAGTGCAAAACTAGATGGTTAATTGTATCCAGAGTGTTGTTATCAGCATTCCCCTATCCAATTGGAAGGATGTGATGTGTAATATTCCACTGCTATCTGTCCTGCTTCCAGCTTTGTTCAGTGCTCTCATTAATGACTTGCACAGTGCAGTAGAGAGCTTGCTTATTAAATTTGCAGACAACGCAAAGCTGGAAGGGACTGCAAATATACTGGAGGACAGGACCAGGAATTTAGAAGGGTATATGCAAATGGAGGAATGGGTAAAAAAAGAAATGCAACAAAAACACAGCCCAGACACAAAAGTCCCAACCAAAAAGAAAAGGGAAAAAGACAGGGGCTCACCTCAGAAGTAACCAACTTCATGAACATGGGATGTATAACTAATGGGCAGGTAATAGCACTTAAGATAAGCTTTGGTGAATTACAGCTGATCACAAGCTGAATGCAAATGGAACAACTAAAAGGTGATAGTATTGTAAAGAAAGGCAGCCCTTGAACTAGGAATTTATTATGGATCTGCTTCTTGAGACACCATATATGCTACTCAGCAGCGATAAATTCTCTGTTAGTTTTACTCGTGGTCTTCAAAGAACGTGGGTCAGCTGGAAAAAGTTCAGAGGATAACACTGAGAATAATCAAGTCTGCAAAGCGTGGCTCATGGGGTGGCATCTGACAAAATAAACTTCGCTTTGAGGAGCTGCTATCTGCTGTCATACCTAGATACCTTCCAGTATACTGGAAACTTTTGAGAGAATTAATGACCTGTGTTACAAGTTTGCATCAGAGGCCACAATCACAGCAGGGAATTTGCAGGTTAGATGCTTGGAAAAGGTCTCCGGGTGTCCTGGTAGCAATGAACTAGAATAGATTCCCTGGTGAAGCTGTGAGATTTCTGTTATTGGCCATCAGTAAGAACAGGTTCAAGAAATATTTGTCATAATAAAATGAACGTAGTCACTACTGTCTTGCAGGCTGGTTGCGGGAGGTTTTCCAGTCTCATCATTTGAGAGCAATCAGTGCAGTGCTTGGAGTAATACCCAGAGGCAGCAGTTGCCCAAGTTGATGCTTATGCTACTGCTGCAGTCACTGCTTTGAATTGCTTCACTTCTAATATTTCTAGGCTCCTGTTGATTAGCAAGGATTGGGGCACTTTGGGCGTGCACACACAAATGCCGAGTCCTATTTTGAATCCCATTGGCACATGAGAAAACCAGACAAGATTTGCAGATGTGACACAGGCCCTTGCAGGAGACCTGAGCCTCTGTTTTGGCAGCTGAATCACTCATCCCTCCAGGTAAGTGTGAATGGCATTGCTGGTGTACAGCCACATCCTTCAGCCATTGCAGAAGGGTGGGAGTACATCTAGGGACACATCCATCAGCTCTGTTGGTAGCTGCTACGCTCATTTTATTTAGAAGCTAGTAAAAACCACAAGCTGAGTGGACTCTGGTTCCTGTTGTAAATTATGGGACAAACAATAATAGTATTCTTGTATAACTAGCTCTTTTGACAAAACCTGATTTCCAGACACAGCACTGTTTTCTGTGAAGCTTTGTTGCCAATTATATTATTAAGCTGAAAAAGAGGACTTTGGACTAGAACTTGGCAGTGTTTTCTCTTGTCAAAACCTTTTTTTACTTTGTTTCAAATCTGTGCTGAATTGGTAAACTGTTTCAATCAAAAAGCTTTATTTTAGTATACATTGAGCAAAGTTTTCTCATACTTCATGATGGTCTGACTGAAATAACATCCCTATGTATAAATGTATGCTCCTTGTGCTGGGTGGGATTGGTACTCTCTAGGAAGATATACAGTTTTAGATAATATGGCCAAGGAGCTGGAAATGTGAATTTGCATGCTGTGCATTCAGCTTGATGTTCCAGGAGATTGAGGGGTCATTGTTCGTACGATGCTGGCAGTGTTATTATTACGTATTTTACTGCATGGAAAAAAGGTAATGGTCGAAGATACAGTGACTGCTGTGTCAAGCACAGTTATAGCCCTATTTCAGAGCCTCTTGTTCCCTCATTGCTTCCCTTCTGCTGCTGCTGTCTTCACATACAACCCAAAGGCTGTCTAGGCTGAGCAGAGTGCTCCACAGTTAAACTGTTCCCCTCTGACACCAACCACTGTTCCAGTCAGATCTCTCCATTGGTACACACCCAGGAAATGCAATGCAGTGTTTGGAAAGAAAAGACCGGGGAAAGCATATGGTTCACAGCTGCTATAAATTGTAATTTATTTTCCTTCATTTAACACATTAAAACATATTAAAAACAAGTAAATAGCCCAAACTTTCACCATCCTTGGAAATACTCCATTTACCTACTCAAAAATTGTCTTGATTTTTGTGTCTGATGGATGGGAAAACGTTATATTAGTTGGGAAGACCCTCTAGATGAGAGTATTCTTCTGTGTTTTGGAAATAGTGGGTGAGTTTTGAGCAGTCATTGAGCAGTTCATTGTGCTTGCTCATGTGTCTCTGTGTGTCTAAAATGATAGTGGTTTTTTTACATAATTTTTCAAAGTTTTGCATAAGATTGAACTCTGTAGATTTTGATCCAGTAAATGCATGTAATTCAAGAAGCAAAATGAAGGAGAGGAGCATTTATTTTACAGAGAGGGAGCTGAATCATAGAGAATAGAGCCTGTCCATAAATTAAAAAAGATAAAAAATACAAACAGTGGCAAAACATGGATGAACCTCGTGATGTGTTGTCCAGCTTTCCAGTTACAAGTTCAAGTAGGAATAGCTGCTACTCTTCCAAACTGTTGTGTTATACTTAATCATTTGTACTTCTGGCTACAGTGCCGTGATGGGACACTGGAGTTCCAGGCAGGGTGACTGGGATAGCAGGCTTCTTTGGCATATCCTCTCCTCTTTCTCTGCTCATTTACATGCACAAATCAGATGAAGATTTCTGCTTGGCAATCTTTATCTGACATGATTTTTTAACCTTTTCATCCTCTCAGTATGACTAAAACACTTGTCCAAGTAGAAATGTACTTGGAGACGTACATAGGTGTGAAAAAGCATTCAAAGTGAAGCCTTTCTTTGGGTTGAAAAACCAGCAAACTCGTTCTGTGACATTCTCCCACCCTCCGTGATCCACACAGGGAGTGTTATACACACACCTGAAGCAAAAACAAAGCCGAGAAAACATCTAAAACTCCTGTTGTTGGGTGGGGTTGGAGTAAATCAGCAGGTGCATACTGAAGTAAAATTACCTTGGGTTGTGTTCCTGCCCTGTTTCATAAGTATTTGTAGGTTTGGGCCCAGTTGGCACCAGGATAGAAATTTCCAAGCGAAAGCAACTTCTTTGGGTGGGAAGCAGTGATTTGGAAGCTGTCTGCTTTGCCTAAACAGCCTGAGAATTGCACTCAAGCTGTCAGGGTTTGGCAGACTTGGAGGCTATGGGAAAGGGAGATGACTCTGAACCACTGTGCAGCTCAGGGACATTGAGATCCAGACTGAAATTTCATGTCCCTGACAAGAAAAAAGGACTTAAACCTAGCAACCTTGAAATTAGAAGTGACCTGATTTAATGAGTCTGTGCCTCTTTTTTTTTTTCTTTCTTCATAACTGGATGAACTGAACAGATAGCCTGAAAAATGCAGTGAGTAATATGTGTAAACTCAAGCCTTTGGTATGCAGCCTAATCCAGCACAGCACCCGACTTGCCTGACTAATCTGCTTTGTGTCACTGTGATGAGGGCTGTTGGAAGTGATGATATCTTTTACTAGACAAAGTAATTTATCGGGCTCTATTAGGAACATTAGACAAGCATTCAGGCACATTAGCTCTTTTGCAGGTCACCTGGGAGCCAAACAAAATGCAGGCAGCACCTCTGCTCTGAGCTGACCTGCAGAAGCTGTTTGGAGCCTAAGGCTTGTCTACTTTTTCCAACCTTTCCACCTGCATGGCTGTCTTACCCAAACATAACTATGGTTGTTTATTTCCTATGGGATATTTTTCTGTGTTAGCACCCAAAATCTCCAGACATCTGGGGTTTGGAGGTTTGGGATGCACAGCTTGGCTGCCCATTTGTTCTACGGTACATGTATGCAATATTGTCTTTAAATTAAAGCCTCTTGTGATGTCTGGAATTGAGAACCCCAGAAAGAGACATCTAAAGTAGGTAGCCACTCTTGAAAGGTACAGATTTGGTAATTTAATTACAATAAGACAAAGCACTTTAAATTAGCTAGGCTGCTTTCCTTCTGTGCCATTTCCTTTCAATAAAGGAGAGGAAGAAATGAAGTTATGTAGTCGCTTGCCTGTGTTGTGGGTTAGAAGTGATAATGTCAGATAGCTACCAAATGCTTTACAACAATAACAAAACCCAACGACTGAGTGAAGGAACTTGAATACTCAAACTAGAGCTGAGAAAAAATAATGAAAAACACCCTCTCCCATGAATAGTTTTAGTCCTCAGTATAGATTAGTGCTTTTGTGAGATGATGTAGAAATGTTCCTTATTATCACAGCTTTATTGCCTACCTCTGTACATCTGTTCCAAAATTCATTTCAAAATAGCCAGACATTTCAATAATCTGGTGTGGCTTGGAATTTTCATATTGTTTCTGGTGCATTAAAATCTGGATGGAAAGCTGGTACTTTTAAATTTACAATTGCACAGACCGTACAACATCTGGGTAGCTTTGCTCTATTGCTTTCCCTGTTCCTTTAAATTTAGACTGAAGTTATGATGTGCATGAAAGGCTAAAGACCTTGTGTGTGGCAGGTGTTATTTCAAGCTGACAAAAATTCAGTAATATGTTCATTTTGCTTTGATATGGCCTTTTACAAAATACGTAAAGCTCTACTTTAACTCTTGGCAAAACAGTTTCATTTTAAACACGGGGAAATGGAAGATGCTCTGGACTAGGAGAAATTACCAGTCATCTTAGATGTGCACTTGTCTCTGTATTTAGATAAAAATGTAGCTGTGAAATAGTTCCCTAGAAGGCAGTCTATTTATTATTCCCCTAAATTAATGCTTCAGCCCTTCTCTTTTGATACACAATGTTGCAATTCCTGGAGCATCAACGAAGTGGGGTTTTTTTTGTTGTTGTTTGCTGTCTCCAAGAACAGTAGAACTATGACAAATTGCAAACTCCAGAGTTACATGGACGCCTTAGGATTACCAGTGTGAGTGATTACTTATTATTGCAAGTCAAGCAGTCGGACTTAAACTGACCTGTGCAAAGCAATCTTTGTCAGAGCAGAACTTGCTGGCTGCACTGGTCCCTGTGGAGCTTTGCTGATTTACGTGAGCTAAGATATAGCTGATATAAGCCTGTTCTGCCCCATCACATCTGTGTCATCCTATACGCACTCTGTAGCAGAAGCCCTCTTTAATCTGGAGGCTTAGTATTTGTATTTCTATTTAAAAAACAAAAAAACAAAGAAATCAATCCATAAATATGAGAGAGGATGAAAACATTGTATTCATCCTCTCCATGCCTGAGTTCAAATCTTTGGGGAAAAACGATGTTCTTTAAACACCACACACCTAAATCTGCCTAATGAACCTGTGGGGCTTTCTGTATTGTTGTTTGTGTTCAGCAAGAGAAAAAAGGCTTTTGGAAAAAGCCACGTGTGTGTGCCCATAAACGCATGCAGCTAAATCCCAACTAATGGTTGCTCCTTAATCCCTCTGAGCCCCTGCACCTTGTGCTAGGAGATGCACCAGAGAGTTCCTCCAGACACAGTGCTGATTAAAGTCCAGATTCATGTGGCTGGCAAGCTGTGGTTTCACTCGCCGAGATGGACATGGCGCTCCTTGGCCACAGCAGGGCTGATCCAAATGAGTTTTCAACCTGACCTTCTCCTCACCCCTACGAGCTTCCTGGTTCCTTGGGCAGAGAGAGATTTACGAGCAAGAACAAAGCGGGATGTGTCTGTCCCAGCGGTGAGGGAAACCAGAAAAGTTATTAAGAAAGAGTGGGAGAGGAGAGAGGGAGGGAGAGGAGCACCTCAGCTCCTGCTCTGCTGTAATTACTCAGCCACTGAAGAAATAAAATGGGGGGAAAAATCAATTTTATAAAAAATCAATGTTTTAAGCAATTTGAAGAGCTCTCATAATTTCAAATCTCTCTACAATGTACACGTTCAGAGCCCCCATCACCTTTGAAGCGAAGCGCTCCAATAATTTTAAGTGGCTCTGCGCAGGGAAGGCTCCGAACCCCCATTTCACTCCCAAATGGGAGCGGTCTTGACAATGTGAAGCACACCAATAACTTTAAGTAGCTCTCTGCTTGACCCTGTCTTTACTCCCATGACTTTCCTACAACTCAAAATTTCAGTGTTCCTTTACATTACAATAACTTCTGCTCACTTGGAAAGGTGATTTTTTATTCTTTCTATTTTATTTCTTTTCTCATATCATGGAATCACAGAAACATAGAATGGCCTGGGTTGAAAAGAACCACAATGATCATCTCATTTCAACCCCCCTGCTGTGTGCAGGGTCACCAACCAGCAAACCAGGCTGCCCAGAGCCACATCCAGCCTGGCCTTGAATGCCTTCAGAGATGGAGCATCCACAGCCTCCTTGGGCAGCCTGTTCCAGTGCATCACCACCCTCTGACTGAAAAACTCCCTCCTAATATCTAACCTAAATTCGTCTCCTATGTCAGAGACTTCTTTAAGAACCACTCAAGTTGAAAACAAGAAGAATTTTCGCTGTTATTTTTCCTGCTGGAAAGAAACTTCAGCCATTAGAAATGCTTCTGCTTGATCCTGCATTGGGTCCACCCCAAAACCATGAATTGATGAGCACAACCACTATCATTTCCCAGCTTACAGCTCTGCGAAGGAAGTGATTTCACATTGAATTCTAATTTCATCCACAAGGGCTTTAGACCTTATATAATTAAAACACCTCAATCCTCTTCAAATTAGAAAAGCAAATTGTTACGTATCCTAAGTAGGCGCTTTTCACTCTGATGACAGTCACTTAGATGATTTATGACATACATTATTTTATATCAAAGTACAATGAAATAGGCATTACCAAAGGTAATCTCGGTAATGTCTGAAAAGGGATCTCAAACCTCAGTGCAACAATGAATGCAGTATTTAAAATGCAAAACCCAAAGACATTATTATGGTTTTGATTTCTTATGCCACAGCTTCTCCTGATCTGTTATATTAGTGCAGCAGTACAAAGGATGTTTTGGATATATTTTGCTAAGATAACAGACGGGGAAAAAATGAAATATAAAGTCAGTTTTTATGCAGAAATTGTTATCAAAGGGATGATAAAATAAAACTGCATAATCGCAAGGAAAAACAATTGATGGTGTACAAACTGAAATATATTGAACTCATGGAACATGCTCATTTCCAGCTCTTAAGCCCTTGCATTATTAAAATGCATAATAAAATAAAATGCTCAGATAATGTATAAACAAATCAGGCTAAAGTAGCTTCTTGAATATGATTATTCTCATATTTCTGCATTCTACATGAAGATTATCCCTTCCCTTCCTTCAGCCCCATGCTGCAGTGCCTTATTGCAGAGCCCTGGAGTCGATTGTGAGAATTCCCATCCTTGGTATCCCTCGGGGCTGGCAAATGCTGCCCGCAGTGCTGCGTCAGGATGGGGACAAATGGCTGGAAATGGGGACAAATGGCTAGACATTGGCCATGAATACATTACTCTGGGGATGAGAAAAAGATGCCCGACCATCTGAAGGGTGAGACTGGAGCAGCCTTCCCACAGGAGTGAGTGGAATTTAAAAAAAGAAAATCAAACAGAGGAGGAAAAAAAAAAAGAGAAAAAGATGAGAGAGCTGAATTGAGGCGTTGTCCTCGCACCTCACTGCAGGCAGCTCTGCCCCAAATGGTAGCTGAGCAATGCTTGGTGGAGCAGGATCTGTTCCCACCCAAAGTGTAGCAGGGTCCCAAGGGCTGGCAAGGAAATGGGCCATGGTCTCTGTTGTGAGCAGTCCTCAGCTGGAGAGATGGAATTTGGTTTGGTTTTCTTTTGGAGTGTTCAGCAGCCATAGTTTGGAAGAAAATTGAAAGGGTTTCTACGTGGCAGCAGCCGGATTTCCAAAGAGTCCTCAGGAGCAAGAGTTTCCCTCCCTCTGGAAATCTGGTCACACTTTTGAATACCAAAATAGAGCCCTGCAGGTTTAAAAACTTAATAAATTCACATTTCATTTTGAATAAAATTCCCTTCCTGTACACGTACTCAAAGAGGTACGTGGAATAAACACCATTCCCAGGAAAAAAAAACCAATCCATTTCTTCAGTTTAATTTTTGCATTAATGAGAGAGAAGGCTGGCTTTGAGGAACGAGAGTTTATGCTGTTGTTGCACAAGGAGCAGTTAGGAGGAAAAGGGTTGGAAACGTTCCTGAATGACAGGCAGCAATGGTGATGGGCATGGTCAGGGACTCAAGTTTGCTTAGGCTCTGTAACAACAGTGCTGACGAAGAGCTTGACCCCAAATCACTTAGGAGAATTGAAGCAGCTGCAGACAAAAGGAGGAGCATCACATCTGCCCAAACAGAGAAGCTGCTTTGGCTGTAGGCTGGTGTCATCTTTATTAGGGCTAGGGGAAATATAAAATACAGCTGTAACTGGAAAGAGGGTTTTTCCTTTTTTACCTAAGAGGATGAAACACAAAAACAACAGTATTGTTTTAGGATAACACTGTGGGATTGAGGTTCTTGCCTCATCTGTGCAGTGAAGTTCAGGCCAACACCTCCACAGTAAGGAAGTTAGTGTCTGGGAAAGGAGAAAGTTGCTGTGCTGCGTGGTGGGGCTGGAAAGCCAGCACTGACCATACCCTCCAGTAGATGCTCTCTGGCAGTCAATGGGTTTTACCTGTTTTTATGGCATGAGGTCAAGTGTCATCAGAGAGAACCCTCCAGCTCTGTGTGCTTCAGGAACAGGGCTGACAAGGGCATCCTGGTGAGCCTGATGGAAAAGACTTGGGACTTGGAAATCACCCATGTTAGTTAGCTAGTTTTATTAGCACGCTTGCTCTTGTGATCTGTCCATCTGTAACATCCTCAGCCTATAGGAAGGTGAATGCAATAAACTCCAAGGATTTCTCCAAGAAGCAATGTCCTGCTCGTAGCACAAGACATCTCACAACCCCTATGGAACAGGGCCATGGCGAGTGAGTGTCAGTGTGGAGCAGTGACCCTGCACCCCATGGTGCTGCTCAGGCTGTTCCCCAGCACGCTGTGATGCCATTTTGCCAGCGCCATTCAGAAGTAATACACGTGCTTGCTCCAACGCAATGTAAAAGTGTCTTTATGTTAGAAATTATACATTTTATTGAGGTGTGCTGCATATTAGTGTCATAGAAGACCTTGATTTCAATATAACAATATGAAAGTGCACATGTAATTTCTCTTCTGATCACATTAATGCTGAACCTCTGTACATGGTAGTAATGTTAAACTAATGTGACAGATGTAAAATCATTAATACTATAGAAAGTTACTCATTTCATGCAAAGGATTCCAAGGAATACTTTAAATAAAACTCCTCGTCTCTTTCTCTGATCTGGTTGAGCTACTTTGATCAAAAGATGATAAGTGTGATGAACAAACTTAGTATCAGCTGATTTCCACACAATGATTGTCTGCTCCCAGCACTGCTCACACCCAGCAGCTCCCCTCTGCTGTGTCTGAGCCCAGAATAAGGGGACAGATACGACATCAGAGGTGAATTCATCGAGTTTTGGCAACCTGCTCCATTTTGGCATGCATGCTTTCTCTAGTCAAGTTGAAAAGGCATGCGAATCAGACCATAAATATTTAATGGTATGAGTTTCTCCTTAAACACAATTGCGGAGCAAGCCTCAACCACTAGCAAAATGACTGTGTGCTGAGTGTAAAAGTAACTTTTTTCGCAGCAGGCTCCAGTTTCGCTTTGAGAGCTGCATGGCATCTATTTTAACTCCTTGCAAACTTTCAGTCTCTGATTAAACAAAGTGAGAGCTGTGAGGCACCGAGGCGTGCATTCCCTCCGTGTAATCAGCTCAATCGGATCGCTAAAGATGCGGGACGTACAGAGTGCGAGTAGCCAGCTTTGCACATAAATGAAATGAAAAGTTGAGGCTGCTGTTTTCAGAGCAGCCTTTATTCTGTGGCTTCGGGTTCAGCGTATTATTTGTCAGATTTTTATAAGAACATTATTGCTTTAAGAAAAAAATTTAAACCCTGAGAAATTACTCTCAGTCTAACGAGTTCTTTTCCACTGACTACAGACATCATTAGGGGATGGCTATAGCCCGAGGCTGTGCATGAACTTTTTCTTCTAACTGTACACTTTATGTATAATTTAGCTTTCTTGCCTAAATTATTCAAGCAAATAGTGAGTGAAAATAATGGAGTTCACTGAAACCTTCCACGGTATTAAAATAAAACAGTTTTTTACGTTGATTTGAATTTTTAAGCTTTTTAATCATGGATTTCAAATGGAATACGCGTGTCTTCAGCTCTTCTCCACTTGTCCCCTTGTGCCTTTTTTCAGTAAAAGAAAAGAAGAAAGGAAATGAACTTCGGCAAACATCCCATTAATTAATAAATGTTACTTATAACTACTTGAGATAAAGTAATGGTAGTTAAGCAAAATCTATAGACATAGGAAACGCATTCAGCAAGCACTGAACTGCAGGCTGTGTAGTCTCTCTCACCCCCAATAAGGGCAACGGCACAGCACGTGTCAATGCTGCTGGGTTGCTTTCAGCTGCAAAGTACTAACGGAATATCATGCAGTAAATGCAGAGCCCAAAAACTGACACAAAGGCTATCTTCTTTACAATAACGTTTTTCTAGGATAGTATTTAGTCTTCACAAAATTCTTGCTTTGAAATCTAGGGGCCCGATAGGAAGCAATTGTTGCAGCTTTATGACATCGCAGGGATTTCTTCCAGGTGAAGAATCAGCACTTCAGTGTTTGCTGTTTACTCTGCAGCCGTGTGGTGCAAAAGGATGCTGCAAAATCGCTTTCTAGATTATTGCTGCCGCTATTATAATACAATGAGTATGATGTCTATATCAGGATAGATTCACTGAGTGAATGCTGTCATCAAAAAATACCCTTTGGGAAAGAAGGAATCTTAAAAATATATACTTGCAGGCAGGGCTCTACAATTCCCTAGCTTGGGCACGCTGTGCTTCCACTGAGTGTCTGCTAACCAAACCCATGATGGTTTGGTATGTTGAGTGGAGGGATCTCCAAGGCACCTGCCATGGTTCAAGCTGGGATTTGCAGCTGCAGTCCCACAGAGCACCAGGCAGTTGTGTGCGACCTCAATGACATTCAGGCTCTCTGAGGAGTGTGGTGTATTTTCACCCAGTTTCACCCCATGCAACCTAATGCCTGCAGTTTGTCTGTGAGCATTGGGTTACTGAAGAAAAAAAAAAGGGCCTTCTTATACCCATTGCCTCGTGTGGCAGCAGGTCCCAGCCCCAGAAATCAGGTTGGATTTAAAAAACAAAAGATTTTGGTGAGGTTCAGTTATTTATGTGCTTGACAAAGTAAGAAATGTGACAGGAACAGCCATCTCCTGTGCTTAGTCAAAGCCTTTCACAGAAACTGTGAAGCAAACTAGCAGGAAGACTGAAGAAAAGTTTGGTAAACTTTATTCTGAATTATTGAACAGTAATTTGAGCTCAACTTTCAAGAAGATGTTGACCCATTCGTTATTAGTAATTATTTTTTACTGTAATAACTGATTTCTGATGAAAGTAGGCTTTTGTTTTCTTTTCAGCATTTGGGTTTTATTTAAGAGTGCTGCCCTGTGGAAAAATATTTTGTTTCTTGGGCTCATACCATACACCTCTTAACTGCTTGCAGTCATATGTGCAAAGTACAATCATTGGAACAGTTGCATAAATTAATTAAACAAAAAAATTAAAATTTAATTCCATACAATTCAAAGCATATACAGTCTGTGGTTTGAGTGAAGAACTTGATGAAGAAAAACACAGGGGATTTTGCAGTGATAATTATTGACCATACACTTAGAAAAGGAACAGTAGAGCCATACAACCTGAAGGATCCCATCTTTGCATTCTGCAGCTTGTAACCATGCAATCTTTGCTGTTTCATGAAACGTGGTGTTCCCTTATCACAAACCATGCATCATTCTTTCCCCCTCTGTTTAATGCAAGAGATGATGTGCAATCTTAATGTAGTGATTCTGTGGAAAGTACCTTTTTATTCCTTTGCGTTTATTTGGTTGCTCTCAAGTCTTCAGTACAGGGAGAAGAAATCAGCTGAAGCAAGGAAGAGCCACAGAACTGGGAAGGATTATGTTCCAGTGAAAGCCTATGAGCCTGCGCTGCTCAGTTAATTACCCAGGAAGGTCTAACTGCAAAGTCGTTTGACAGTACGACATCTTTTTCCCACTAAATTCATGTTCACCAAAGCCCAGCTCAACATCACGCAAGAAAATTCTCCTTGCAGGGATGTTGGACATATTGTACATCCACAAGATCAGCACAGTACTGCTCCGTTCCCTGTTTGCATTAGGAAATTAAAATGCTTGCTGAAGTCAGAACAATTTCTCATTGCATCTCACAGAATAGCTTTTCCTTTTCCTTTTCTCCTTACATGCAACAGTCCTCCTTCCTTTTTAAAATTAAGCTAGCAAGGTGTAGGTTTCAGGTCACGTCAATGTTTCGTGGTAATCTGTCATTTGAGTGCCTTCATGAGGTTTCCGTCCTGCCCCTGTCTGTCAGCTGAAATCCAAGTACCTTGAGCATTCCTGGCCAGTGCCTGCAGTCACCTGGCAGAGGAATCTATCCTTTTCATCTCTATTTTTTCTTTAAATGCATTTTCAACCCCGCTATTCAGATGGAGAGTTTTGTGAAGTTTGTACCCACATGAAGATCTTTGTGCCTTGATAGGCTGTAGTATCGATCTGTGCTTACCATTTTCCCAGTCAACTTTCCCAAAATGTAGCTTGTCATCTTTCACAACTTTCCCACCCACTTTTTTTCTTTGACGTTTTGAAGGGAATTCTTCAGCTTTAGGTAGAACTTCATATCAGGAGAGAATACAGCAGCTCTGCCTAAGCATCCCATGGCTGTGATGAAATACATGTAGTGGCACATCTAGCAAATGGAGTTTTTATGTTGTACTCAGCCTGTGTCACTTCATCCCACAGAAGGGTTAATGCAGAGCTGATGGATCCTGGCCCCCAAGGACACTGTGGGATGCTGCCTTCTCCTCTCAATCAAACCTTGTTTATTTCCACTGCTGGCTCCCTGCCCTCTCCATACACCCACACTGTCCACACTGACTCTTGCCGTGCTCTGCCCAACCTTCCCACCCAATTGGCTTTCTATAGGGCTCTCCATCTTTTCGTCTCTCTTTGTTCATCCATCCAAAAGTTACCTATTCTACCTTTTACTTTTTTTTCTTCTCAGCACTCCTTCAGTTCCCTTTGAGGAACAGATGAATGACCCCACTCATAGTCATATCTCATGCCTCTTCATGAATGTTTAGTTACATGTGGCAAAGAGACAAACTCACCAGACGAAATGGATGGTAACCCTGCTTCAGATTTGGTGGGTTAAGATAACTTGCAAAGATACAGGAGACTTTAGGATCAAGATCATGTTTTAGCAGAGTCCTAGTGGGATTGGAATATATGGTTACTTCAGCCCTCAGGCAGTTTCCTTTGGAGAGAAAGAAGTCAACGTTGATCTCTTCTATGAGGATGTCCATTTCATTAGGAAGAAAAAAAAAGAAGAAAGGGAGGCAGGAAGGCAGGCAGGAAGGCAGGAAGGAAGGAAGGAAGGAAGGGGCAAAGCGCATCGATTTCCCTTCCCCCCAGGGCTCGTAACTCACTCAGGTGATCAAGCACCTTGCCTCCAAGCCTTTCTGAAAGCTCTGTGTTTTCATTATTGTTGGCTATAATAACAGAAGGACATCTAAATATACAATGAAACTACAAATGGGCAAAAATAAAACCAAAAAACTAAGAGTGAGAAATCTTGGTTTTCCTTTTACCTGGTTATACGTGAAAGGTTACATGAGCCTCATATCCAAGAAAGGTTAAGCAGCATCACTGCACATGGAACTAGAGAATAAAGCAGCAGCAGTGGTGTGAAAAAGCCTCCAGGTCCTTTGCTTACAAGTGTCTGTAACAAAATGTTTTGTTTCAGGTCTAATGGAACATTTCCTTCACAAACCAAACAAATTTGTGTTTGTTTTGGTTTTGCAAGAAATAAGTACTTAAATCTGGGTCAGGCTGATCAGAGAAAGTTTTTCCCTTCCTTCCCTCTCAGGCTTTTGTGTTCCAGGAGTCTGTTGCTGAAAGCCTTGCCCCCAGACCTTCTTTGCCTTTTAGACTTCTGGTTGGTTACTTCTCCTTGTAGGGATTTTGTGTTACTGCTTTTGAAAGCTGCTCCACTGAAATCTGTTCTATTGTGATGCATTTACTTTAGGATAGTTTCTTCCATGTTCTGCCAGTCCTTATGCTCCTCTGCAGGTGCCTGTAAGTGCTCGGGAGATGTAAGAACTCAAACCAGTCTGTTCAGTTTAGCATTGTAAAAAAGTTTTGGCTTTGTTGTGTTCTGGTTGTGTAATTTGTTTCATTATGCAGAATCCTGAGAGCAGCAGGAGAAGCAGAGCAGCCCTGCAGCCACACTAGAGCATCCTCTTGTCTTCACCCCTGTGCTCTAGGACCACGTTCCCCTTTAAATGGCATTTTGGGGTAGCACCGCTCCCCAGTAGCCATCCTTTTTTTTTTTTTTCCAAGTGGAATACTCAACAGATGGTTACACTGGTGCCATACGTGTTTTTTCTCACCAGAGGAAAAGAATTGGCCAACCTCGTAGCTCTGTTTTGCATTAACTGAAGAGGTGCAAAATGCTGCCAAATTTGAAGAAGATTGTATTTATTTCTGGCTCGGCTCTGTACAATTGCAAATGACTAGGCAAGGTGCAGGGAGTGAGAAGTCAGATCCAGACTCACCAGGGAAAGTGGTGCTGGCTGAAACACAACTTGGACCGACATTCTCTCAAGAGGGGAAAAATGTTCCTCCTGCTACCCTCTTTCTCCTTCTGCACTTCTCTTTCTGTCGGAAAGCTCTCTGTGGATACTTTTACAGTCTGACTTCTGAACTACTTCTCTGTCCAGCCACCACCTCCCCCTTCCTGCCCATCTAGGCATCACATGGACCACGAGGGATTATTTGGCGAGGACGCTGCTAGCCCCTTTCCTCTTCCCCTGCCAGAAATGTCATGTTTTGGGCTGTTCTCTAACAGTATTATTCCTGTTAATGTTGCCCCAAAGCCTCGTACCATGGCAGCCATGACCCAGGATCCCAACCACCCCCAGAGACGCTCCCTGCCCTGAAAGCTGGCCCCTTGCTGGCCCATTTCCAACTTGCCTTAATAGAAGCAAACATGGGACAAAAGCAAAGTTGGCTGCAGGGGCCTTGGGATTTTTATACGGTGACATTTTTTGGGCTGGCAGCCTGCCTCGCTTCACCATGCTGCTCTTCAAGAGGTGGCACTTCAATGCTGCTTGCCCAGCAGCGGGGCTGAGCCCACATGCTCAGCTTGGAGATCTGGAGGCACAGCATGGCCACGGCCAGGTCTTTCATGTGTCCCCTCCTGCCTTGTCATTGTGCTGGGACTTTGAAACCGAGCTTTGTTTCAGCCTGGTAGCCCGTGGCAGTGGGACTTGTACAGAGCTAGGGAATGCATTGTGTGCGCGGGAAGAAAATGTGTGAAGAATCGAAATGTTATGGTTGTACCAGGAGTTTGTTGTGCTAACGCTGGCTCTCATCTTCTGGTAGCTAGTGGAGCATGGTGGGATGGTCTGAAGATGTGATGAGTTTGATATGCTGGGACAGGACATTTAAAGAGAATGGTGGAAGTATATTTATTATTTTTCTTTGTGTGGAAGGAACACGTCATGGTTCTCACTGCAAAATGTGTGCTCGTGGGGTACCTCTAGTTGGGGTCTGGCTTCAAAGTAGGAGCTGGGCTGACCCTCCTCTACCTCTGTCCCCTTCATTTTACAGCTGCAAACATACACAGGGCACACCGGTGCTGGGTCCCAAGCCCAGCCCCACTCACTGTAAGGCTGCTGCCCATGCTGCCCATGGGGAGGTGGACAGCAGGCAGGATGCATTTGGGAGGTGTTACCTCCAGCAAGAGGAAACATTGATCAAACCAAATGCTGGTGATTCTTAAGAAATCCTTTTATTGGGCAGGTGGCACGGGGCAGCTGAAAGCTGAAGTCTGTATGAGTACAGCAGTATCTGTGCTTTCATCACAACTTTAATGCTACAAAGGGCAAAGAGGATAGGTTACACTGTTGAAGGGACTGTCGGGTTGGTGTGTGAGTTGCTGCTAGACCAGCCAGTTGGCTCCAGTTATTGAAATGTCATCAACCCAGTAAGCCACATGCTATATTTTCTGCTGCCTAATTGCTGAGCGCTGCTAATGTGAGCACCTGCGACCTGAAGTGGAATGTGAACATCACAAACAGCACCTTAAAACTTTCTTTTCATGAAGATTCGTGCTGTTAGCACCATATCACAGGTAAGCATAGCTTGTAGGCAGCACAAAAGGGGCATTAGTGTTGCTGGAACAAAGTGATAGAAGGAAAAATAACGCTTGAGTGAATCTTCCTGGAAATGTCTTTTTCTGTAGTCATCCGTTCCTAATAATCACTGTGATTTTTATGAGAGTCATTCTGAGCCCTAACGCCTTAAATTGAACACGGAAGTAATTACGTGTGTAGATATCTTTAATTTGCCTTCGTGTAAATTAGAGCTGGATGCCAACTTAAGTTATGTGCTGTCTTTCCCTAAATGCTTTTATAGATTTTTTTCCTTTTAATTTTTTTTTTTTTTTTTTTTTTTTTTTTTAAGATCAGAAACAAGAGCATCCACTGAGTGTAAGAAAGAGAACAGCTCTGGTTTTGGCTGATTGCACTTTTTTGTGTATAATGAAGAGCTTGCTACTTGTGAGCAGGGAGAGAGGATTTAATGAATCACAAAAGTACATAATTTATTGTAGAATGTATTCCACACATATTTCAGAGCAAATTCCATGGAAAATGTATGTGAGTCGTATTTCTATGAATCAGACTCTCAGAATATTTCCTTAGAAACAGCTTGTCCTCCATTTTTATAAAGGAGCTGCAGCATTTATAGTACACCATTGAATTAACATTTTGTGGTTAAAAATGCAGCCTGAGAAATTAAAATGATATTTGAAACATAAATCCTGCGTGCTAACAACTATCGTTATAAAAGCCAGCCAGAATCAACAGACATAGCTTGTTTTCTGCAAGGCTCTTTCTGGAGGCCAGTTCTCAAAAAACATCTGTGCAAATGCAGGGGGAGGAAAAAAAAAAAAAGCCCCAACTGGAATAGAAGCCATCAGCGGTTAGGTGTGTTATAAATACATTATTACTTCATTGTAATGGCACACAGGCCTTGGCAAGACTGGGGGTGACCTCACTGCCTGTTGGACCCTCAGTTTCTCCCAGGGAAACAGCGTGTGAGATGGGATGGAATGGAGATGGGGATGGGGATGAAGATGGAATGGGATGGGATGGGGATGGGGATGGGGATGGGGATGGGGATGGGGATGGGGATGGGGATGGGGATGGGGATGGGGATGGGGATGGGGATGGGGATGGGGATGGGAAGCCCACTCAGCACCACTTCAGTAGAGAACAGGAACAAACAAACTTGGATGACCCAGAGGACTCATTGGGCTGTCTGTCCATAATGTCTGTAGAAGCAGGCAGCTGCTAGGTTGATGTTGTATACCTGCTAATGGGGCTTGAGGCGTTCCAGTATGTTCTGCTTCCAAACTTCATTTTCCTGCAGTTTTTTTCCATTGCTTACTGAGAGGTTCTCATTGATGATGCTTCCACTGCTATCTCAGCCTGAGTAAGGGCTTTCATGACTCCATCTCCAAAACAAAATCCTGCTCACTGTTGTCTAGAGTTTTTAGGTACTTAGCATCAGGTGAACTTGTTTCTAAAACGTCAGGGCATCAATCCTCGTTAAAATCAACACACGTGTTGTCTTGGGTGCCCCAGATTATTAGCAGCTTCAGAAAATGCTAGCCGAGTTTTTTGTTTTGTTTTTCAGTCTTATTAAAACACATTTTTGAGTTATGAAAAAGAGCTCAGCCTCCTCCGAGAAGTATTCTGAGCAGAAAAAGGAATATTTTGTAACTAAGGAAGACAGAATGAACTGCAACAAGAGATAGCTTTATATGAATATAGCCTCGATTTATCTTGTATTACTGCTTAGGAGAAAACAACAGATCAACTATTGTGATCTGAAGCTGTGTGAGCCTCATCGACCATCTCTAGGCTCCATCTAAGGCTGGCAAATGAGAAGGGTGTTGAAGATGCAAAGACTATGGATGCAAGCATTACGTTGAATTTTTTGTTCTTTTGTGGTAGGAATTGATTTTCATACTAATTGTTGGGATTTCTCACTTTTTGTTGTTGTTTCTTATTTTTGTTTTGTTTTGTTTGTTTGTTTTCCTCATGTGACGCTCTTTAGACACTTCATCTGATGGGAGCTAAAGAGGGAGACAGGTGATATTGGGATAAGTGATGAGGGATGTGAGCCGACAAGGTACTTGTAATTTCAGAAACCTTTAGAATAAGACATCCTTCCCTCCAGATTGGAAAAATACAGATTTAATGGGTGGACTGTCCCATGGACAAAGAACTGGCTTGCAAGATTGAGTCCAGAGAGTGGTGATGAATAGCTAAAGGTCTGGATTAAGATCAGTGATGAGTGGTGTCCCACAGGGGTTGGTGCTGGGACTGATACTCTTTAATATCTTCATCAGTGACTGTCAATGGGGTCCAGTGTACCCTCAGCAAGTTTCCTGATGACACCAATCTGAGGAGTGCATTTGACACAGTAGAGGCATGGGATGCCTTCCAGAGAGACCTAGACAGGCTTGAGCAGTGGGCCCAGGTGAACCTCATGAGGTATAACAAATCCAAATGCAAGATCTTGCACCTGGGTTGAAGCAGCACTCACTACCAATACAGGATGGGGGATGAAAGGATTGAGTGTAGCCCTGTTGAAAAAGACCTGGGGGTACTTGTAGATGGAAGCTGAACATAAGCTAGCAATGTGCCCTCACAGCCCAGGAAGCCAAATGTATCCTGGAGCATCAAAAGCAGCTTGGCCAGAAGGGCGAGGGAGGTAATCCTGCCACTCTTTTTTGCACTGTGAAACCTCACCTGGATGACTGCATCCAGATGGGAAGTCCTCAGTACAGGAGGAACATAGACCTGTTGGAGTGCATCCAGAGGAGGGCCACAGAAATGATCCAAGGAATGGAACACCTCTCCTACGAGAACAGGCTTAGAGCTGGGGCTGTGCAGCCTGGAGAAGTGGAAGGCTCCAGGGAGACCTGAGAGCAGCCTGTCAGTGTCTAAAAGGGAGTTACAGGAAGGAAGGGAAAGGACTGTCTATCAGGATCTGTGGTGATAGAACAAGGGGAAATGGTTTCAAGCTCAAAAAGGGTAGATATATATTGGACATAAGGAAAAAGTCTTGTACACTGAGGGTGGTGGGGCACTGGAACAGGTTGCCCAGTGACGCGGCTGATGCCCCGTCCTTGGAGACTTTCAAGGCAAGGCTGTATCAGTCTCTGGGCAACCTGATTTAGCTGTGCTTGTCCATGTTCATTGCAGGGAAGTTGGCCGAGATGACCTTAAAAGGTCCCTTCCAATTCTAAGGGTTCTATGATTCTATGATGCAATTAGAAAACGATTTCCTCAAGTCCTTTCCCAGCTTAGCTCCCTGAATATGCAGGGCTGCCGAGTCTGAATCCAAACTGCATACAACATTCTCCCTTGGGACACTGGGTCAGCCAAGTTCAGGTCCTTTGCATCTCTGCAACCGTTTGAGGCCAACAACGTGTAGCTCACTTGGCTTCCTGCTTTGTCTTACCTGTGTAAGTTGTACATTTGGTAATAAGCCACATTTCCTATTCCAGGGGAAATTTTCTCTGTGCCAGGCTGAGTGAATTCAAAAAGAATCAGAAAATTAATGGGCTATTATTAATATAATCAGAAAACAAATAAGCAGAAATAATTAAGCAAAATAATAATAAAAAAGTAATAGGGCATAAAGTAGCTTGTTTTCTTAGAGGAGACACAAAGGTGATGTCATGATGCGTCCTTCACTAAAGTCATCTTGTTCATGTGGCAAGGGAGGAAAGCAAAAGCCCCCAATGGGAAGGATGGAACCACGGTTTCTTCTCTCCTCTCTCCTCCCCAGTGTTCCACACCCCACAACGTGTGTGGGTTTGGGGCTGCTCAGCACAGCCAGGTCCATGGGCTGTGATGCCTTGCGAGTCGTGTCCCGTCACGTGGCCAGCCCGGGGCTGTGGCTCCAGCCTTGCCAGCTCTTTACATCACGTTAGGCACACTGCATAAGCATTTGTTTGCCAGGTCAGAGGCTGTAATAATATGTCTCTATTCCAGAGATGCTTTTTTTCACAGCTCAGTAAATCTATTGCGGTTGAACATGGAGAAAAAAGGAGTCACGGGGAGTTTTCAAGATTTCATTGCCTTTTTTAATGTGTGACCCCCTCGACCCCATTAAGCAGGTACTGTTATCGGTGCAGTCAACCCAATTTTGCTGTTGGATAGCTATATCATGGTCAAATAAAGAACAGCATTTCCTATTACCTGTTTTTGGTGAGGATTATGCTGTCATAAACAGGCTCAGCAGGAGTTTCAGCCAGGGCTTTATGTGCAATGTATGTCTGAAAAGTCTGCTTCTGGTTTCCTTGTGGGATGAGGGTCCACGTTGGTGGATCTGTTGGGTCAGCTGTGGGCAGCTACACGATCCTGCCTTGCAGTCTGCTTTTCAGTGTGCTCATCACCAAGTTTAGTATGAAACAGCAAGCCTGACAGAATCACTCGGATGTGGCAGGTAACATCTGTGAGCAATTGTGTCTGGCCTGAAAAAAACCTGAACCCTTCTTGCTGAAACATCTGCTGGTTTACATGGAACTCAATTTTATTACTGAGCGTAATACAAGTTTAAAAAAAAATGTTATGAGAAGGGTTAAACTGAAATGCTGGTGTCCTCTTGAAAGCTCTCGTTGAATGCTGCTCCAGCTCAGGGTGGAACAGCTCTGTGGAGCCTGCAGGAGCTTTGCTTTCAACCTCAGGGAAAGCCTGAACACTGGATGTCTTCCAAGGCATTTCACACTTCCTTTTGAGGTTGGGGCCAAGGTTTAGATGTTTCAATAGCCAGCCTACAGGCCCCAAACCCTTCCCTGGCACTGGCCCGTAGACCACTAATTCAACAGGAGACATGGCCTAAGTAAGCCACCTTAATGATGTGCCCATTGAAACCACAGTGCCTGATAGGGGATGTCTGGTACCTATTACCCGTGTGCCAATTATCCTGAAGATGGGAAAGAGGCTGCTTTTTGAGAGCACAGGCTATAAACGATGTGCACACACACATTAAAAAAAAAAAAAGAAAAAAAAAAGTAGTGTTAGTGTAATTTTCCTTGTCTACATTTCCAGAGGGAAAAAAATGGAATGCTGCTTGGCAAACCCGAGGCACCAGACATTAAAGAGTGGCTACTGTAAACAAGGTGATAGAAGCTGTGTCACCCCTCCCGTCGCCTCCATCCACAGTCTTTTATTTATGTTTCCTAGGAAAAAGAAGTCTAGCTCTTGGTGCAGATAAAAGCCTGGTTTTTAGGAGGATGTTAGGAGGAAATTTTTCATGATGAGGATGGTGAGGCCCTGGCATTGCTGCCCAAAGAGCTGTGGGTGCTCCATCCCTGGAGGTGCCCAATCCACCCAGCTTGGATGGACCTTGGGCAGCCTGAGTTGGTGGGGGGGTAGCGGCTCATGGCAGAGGAGATGGAACTGGATGGGCTTTAAGGTCCCTTCCAACCCAACCCATTCAATGATTTATGTGAAGGGGCCAGGTGCAAGCAAGGCAACCCTGCAGGCTACCTACTTGGACTCAGCCACCCATGAATTTCTGCACCCATCACCTGCCCCAGGAGCTGCATGCTGTGGGGCTGAGCTTTCACATAGTTCTATTTGCTGGGAAAGCTCATCATTTCTTTTCTGGCTTGATATGGGATGGAGAAATAAGTTGGGGGGATGGGTAAGCAGATTTCCATGTAAGCCTTGTCTCAACAGCAATGAAAAGAGCTGAATGAAACTCTCTCTTCCATGTTTTTTTTTCTCCTCTCCATCAGTAGGGGCATATTTCATGAAGTTCCCATTGAGGTTATATACATGGAGCACATTTGCATACTTGGAAGAAGTCCCCCTGTAGAGGAGTGCATGAATACCTCTGGCATTTCGTACTGAAGTTCTAAATATAAATGCAGCCTAGGAGGAGTGTGTCTGTGGAACTGTCCTGGCTGCTTGCTTTCTCAATAACTACACTTCTTTACGACGTGATTTTCTGTGCTGGGGAAGTTCTGATTCTGATAGATGTGTATGTTGGGCACCCCTGTTAATTGAAAGCCGCATGAATGCACCAGCGGTGTTCATCTAGGTACCAAGTGCAGGAGGAGCTGCCAGATCCAAGCACAAGCAGCCCATGGATGGGCAGACCCAATCCACAGGGCTCTGGGGACAGACATGAACCTGTGAGCCACGAGGACACTTCGTTGCACAGGCATAGGGCAGCAGCGTGCGATTAAAAAACAGTCCCACAGTGTGGATCCATTTGAATACCAAGTTATTTTATAGAGCCTGCACTGTGCATTCTGAATGCGCGTTTGCTGTTATGAATAACAGGAATTGTTTGGCTTGGCCTGCCTTTGTGCCGATGCCAGCTGGCACGGAGCAGAGCTGTGACACATGACACTACAGCTGTGTCCACATGTTTCTGCCTTGCAGTATCCACTTATATAATTTACTTTTTTGATCCACAGTCGAACTGTTCGAGTGAGTATAATTTGCTTTTTTGATCCACAGATGAACTATTTAGGCGAGCTCATTGAATTACACATGCCAGCCACTTCTATGAGAATCCCAATTTTGTCATTAAAAAAAAAATAATATATATATATATATATATATATATATACTCATGATATATATATATAATAATATAATATAATATATATATATATAATAATATATATATATAATATATATATATATATATATACTCATGATGAGTTACTTGTGGTAATGCTGCAACTTCGTTAAAGTTTTTGTGGTGAAAGATGCATCCCTAATTGAGCTTAAGTATTTTTTCCGCTTATGATACCTAATGGCAAGGCAATATCTTAGTATTTAATGAGATGAGCCATTAGAAGAATGACTCATGGTGACCCTATTGCAACTGATACACCAGGCCATGAGGCTGCTGAAGTTTTGCTCTGCATCATAGGGATGCTTATTTGCCACGGCAGCTGGTTTTGCCACTGGGCAATGGTAACCCACTAATTCCGAATTAGTTAAGATTTTATTTATTTGTCAGGAACTCTTCTTGTGCAATGCTGTATTTAAGACTGGTAATCTTGGAAAAATCCAGCTGAAAAGGAACTTAAACCAAACTGAATGTAGTACTCAAACTTTTTTTTTTCAAAGAAAACACACCAGCTCAGTTCCAGATATTCAAGACCAAGGCAGGAAATACAAAGAAAATATACAACAACTTTTTTCAGCTTGCTGGTAAAGCAGAAATAACATGGCACTAATACAGACAACATTTTCATGTAAGCCCATTTTATTTTATTTACCTCTTCAATCAGAGTGAAATAGGAGAGCGCATGGATTTAGCTCTTTCCTCCGACTTTAGGAAACACTACCCAAGCGTTTTATTCCCAGTGCATGCTGAGCTTGCTGCGATATGCGCTGCCTCGCAGTAATTTGGTGCAGCTTGCTGGCCGTCGGGGCTTGTATGGGGCAAAGCCTCTGCACATTAGCTGCCGTATGGTCCTGCTAGAGCAGCGTGCTGCATCGCAGGGTCACAAGTTCACAGCAGAAGTGATTCATGTAGCCTGAAGGAGGGAGCCTGAACTCAATCTGTGAGAACAAGAGGGGAGCGGGGGCCCAGTGATAGTGCCCTGGCGCTGGCTCTCCCTCTGCCGGCTCTTGCAGAAGGGGCAGAGGTGGCATGGAGGTGACACCGGTATCCCACGCACACATGGTGACAAGGTGCACACCAGGGAAAGGCTGACCCAGGCTTGCACGCAGTTCATGGAGTGCCAGGGTGAGAGCTGAGCCGTGCATGACAACTGAATATTAAATTCTGTTCGCACTCGGAGTTATTGGGCAGCAAAGAGCTTTAAAGAAACCAAAGCGATTGAGGTTTAACAACAGAAAAGAGAAAGCAGAACTTTAAAAATCACGGTGTTTTCTCAAGGCACTCAGTAAGTATTATGTTCTTGGTCAATAATGGTGCCTTTATGATCATATTGACAACGTGTGCAGAAATGTACGTGGCATGGCAAATTGCAATTTAATGTCAAATGACAATAAAACAGTCGGAGATTATTCAAGTGAAAGAAAATATCACTTTAATTAAGCGTTGCGCAGCATAGCGGCAACAAATATATTATTAGGGCATAAAGCACTTCCAGGTAAGGCTCGTGCTATAGCGAGGTGAATTACAGCCCAGGGCCAGCAGCCTGTATTTCACTCATCCCCTGCACCGAGGTGTGATAGTTCATCTAATGGGATCCAGTCGACCTCAAGCCCAATGGGAGCCTGTCCATGCAGGGATCTGCGTATCACCTCTCATACTGATCTCCCAGTTTGGTCTTGTTTACTGGAAGGTGAACCTCCAAAAATGGGGTAATTAATTTCTGGGGCTTCTCCCAAATATCTGAATCTCTACCGACTGCTGGATAAATCTGAAAATCCCTCAGACAGGCTTCCCTGTGGGGTTTTTGATGCTTCTGGCCTGTGTGTGAATTAGATACCAGTGGGGTATGTGGTGTGTGGAAACTTGAGGGAGAGAAGACAGTGAAAGCCAGGAAGTGTTGGAGCTGTGTAAATATGAAAAGGCACTGGCTGATTTTTTTCCAAGCCACTAAAAGATTTCCTGAGCTCTAAGATGTTTTTTGCTTAATTTGCTTTTTTCTTTTGTGCTTTCCCAAGTAGGTCAGTTTAATTAGCCAAAGTGCAACAAATGAATTCCTTGCAATTGTCAATGTTATCAAGACTTGTGACAGACAGTTTCATCAGGCAAACTTCAGTCAGTGTTTGGTTTCTTTTAAGATGCATATTTGTACGAAACTTTAAAAAACATGTTTTACTGGGGTGTGGGAGAGGTGGCTGGTATCAAAGCTCAGTAAGAGCCTGAGGAAGAATCCGAGCTCTGCATCTTGTTTTGCAAGTTTCAGGTTAGGGAAGAACAAGAAGGCTGTATGCATTAGCTGTGAGAAACAGCCCTAAAGTCACTGAGTTCACATTTTTTGGTACTGGACAACTCCCTTATATTAATTCATATGCAAGGAAAAACTGCAAGGTGGCTCAATGTCTCCACAAGGACCATGGAACTCTGTAAATAGCTGTCCCAGCAGGATGTGTTTTTCCTTGCCGATTTTGTGTGCTTCAAAAAATGAGTGTGAGAGCTGGGTAGCATGAAGTGGAAATAACACACGTGTGTGTTTGTATATAAAGGTCTTAATCCCAACCCAGTGAAATAAATGCAATTACTTATGTTTTTCAGCACTTTGGTTCATACCTTCGCTGAGCTGTGCTACTTATAGATGAAATCTCTCTCTCTAAATATGTTTTATTTGCATATGGAAACATACTTGATTTATCTGATAAATAATATACCACATGTAGCTGTTGCATCTTCCTGGATGAAGTGCACCAAAGAAAGTGAGGACTGTTGTTTTCAATACGCATTGCACAACCATACAGAAATTTTAAAGGGACTCTGAAGCAGTGAATGGCTTTTGCTGCAGCTCTCTTTTCACAGCATAAAACATCATTTGAGCAGATGTGGATGGGATGTCGAAGAAAGGCTTTGTAATGTCTCATGTATTCAGGAAGCCTTCAAGAAATGGAAGGGTTCTATCATCACACTTTCACTCTGGATCTTGATCCCTGTAGATTTTACCATGGTCGTAGAAATAGTAATTGCGTGGCAACTTTGAGAGCTGAAGAGGAGTTTGTATGCATATGCTCTATGATGAGAAAAGCAGTGATGGGCTGTGGAAAAGGAGTAGCTGAGCAGAGGAATAATACTTTCTTTTTCGTTTCTTTTCTTTTTTTTTCTTTCTTTTTTTTTTTTTTTTTTTTTGTCTTAAGATCATTCCATGAGTTTAACATAAGTTTTTTTTCCAATTGTTCCTTCCTACTCAACCATTTGGTAGAAGAAAAGTCTTAGGCATTTCTACATCTTGTGAAACCAATCTTTTCAGTCATTTCTGAATTTACTAATTGTCTCCACTCTTCTTGGAATCGTCTCCTTTATCCATTGATGGCGTCTGATGGGTGTTGTTGGTTTTTCTAATGAGGAATTGTAAATTGTTTTCTCCCTTAATGGAAATTTCAATCTAGAGTTTGAGCATCCCTAGCTAACTCACTGCTGAAAATTTTAACAGCTTTTCCCTTTTTTTAACCCAGACCTTCTTGTGGCATTGCAGGTTTAAAATCTTCTTTCATTTTTTTTTTCCCTTTCTATGAAATAACAGAGAAATGGGCCAGAGAAACTTAGTGAGCCTCAAAATATTCAGGGAACCATCACTCATCATTGTTCGCCTTTCCTCATGTCACAGAGTCATTTTCAGGGTGATGTTCTTGCTGATATAGTCTGGATTTTGAATCAAAATACAGCTGAGCAGGAGAAAAAGAATCAGGACTTTGCTGACTATTTGCTTCTCCGTTAACCATCAGAGTGTCTCTGTGACATCCGGGCATTTTGTGTTTCTCCTCTTCTACTCAAATACTGTGTAAAGAGCTTATATAAATCTGCATATAAATGTGCGTAAGCGTTAATTTCTGGTGTGATGACAGTAAGATCTATAGTAAGATCTAAGACACAGCTACAGTCTTACGATTTTGGTGAGGAGTGACCATAAGCTGCATCAGGTATGTGTTAGCCTCAAGTGGGGCTTTGTAGTAAGAGGAGTCAATAGGGAACCAACTGAATGCAGCAAGAGGGCAGGTCCTGACTGAGCAGCCCAGGATGGGGTTGGTGGAGTCCCCCTTTGTGTCACACTGCATGGGGGCAGATGGTTCCTGCTGAATCCCAGGCAAGCAGTGGGAAGTGGTTGATCTTTGAGGAATTTCTGTGGACAAGTTTCCCTGAAGATGTTGCGGCTCGATAATTTAGGTGAGCATTTAGAAAAGTGGAAAGCCACAGTTATTTAGCAATCACGATACAATGCACTTTCCAATTAAATTTCTAGTTACAGTGGTTACCATTTTAGAAGCAGCATCTGCCAACTGTTCCCATACTGTGGTATCTGAGGCACCACATTTATTTCCTATTCTGAGGGCTGAGCAGACTGTGCTATCTCATACAGAACTTTGAGGCAAACATTGATTAATGTTGACTTTTTAATGGTAACCACTATGAATTTTTTTTATTCCTATAATTCATGGTATTATACATAATAGTAATGTGAGTATCACTGAATTATTTATACACTTATGTTAGCAAATAATGATGAGGTAATAACAATGAATTACTTCTGTATTTACACCAGTAAATAATGATGAGGAAGAGTCGAGCTCAGCCTCTTGCTAGCTTATACCAATTAAAAGATATTTGCAAATGTATTTTCATGCCAACAGAATGGAGCTGTCTTGTGGAGTTCTTGGACCCCAAAAAGCAGTGGGTGGTTATAAGACCTGTGTGAGAGTACAGCAAGCAGTGTAGGAAGGCCCTGCAGGGGTAGGGACCTCCTGCTAAGCTTTGTGGAAAGGAAGGCTGAAAAGTGGCTTGTAGGGACAAACCAAAGGAAGGAGGCTCCATGCACACTGGTTGAATCTGGTGGATAAATCATGCAAGGCAAAGTCAGTATCAGGAAGATGAAATGAGACAAGTATAAGCGTGCCTGGAATAAATAACTGCTCAGACAAACTGTCAGTATGAGAAGTAGGGTTTTGGCTTCTTCAAAGCATGGAAGCAAATGGAAGGCCATTTTTCAGAAAATAAGCTTTGGACAGTAGCTAAATAGGATAGAGATTACACACACCTGCTTGTAGTTATTCACAGAGAGAAGGGTCAGCCATGTATGCCTAAACCAGAAGAGAGAAAACTCTGGATTTCTGCATTTACCTGTAGACGAAGAAGTAACTGAACAGAATTAGCAGTTTCCTACAAGCATAACTCCAACCATGGCATTTCATGGCCTACAACAAACACCCAGACTGGGTGAGGCAGTGCTTCCTCCAGACCTGACCTGCAGGAGATCTCCTATGTGCTGTGGAAGGCATGGGGTTGAGGGATGGGATCTGGTTCGCCTTCCCTGCCCTGCCACCAATTGCTTCTACTCCAGTTCAGAAGGGAGGTGAATACCACAGTTTATGTAATGGTCAGGTCCTGCTGAGACTTTCTGGGTTATGGGAGGATAGACCAAGCTGTGCAGCAAGCATCTAGTAGAAAGGAGAAACTTTGGTTTCTTTTTCTTTGGCAACTGTGTTCTCAGGGAAATTTCCTCCTTTAAAGCTGTTGCGTTGCTTAAAATAGGAGTGAGATTACTTCCTGTGACTGTCGGAGATGCATTAGATAGAAATGTTTGCTGGGGCAAGACACGAGTGGGACAGAAGAAAGACAGGATTGTTTCCCTTCTGCCCAGTGCAAGGTGCTCAGTTGCAGCGTGCCTTGCCTCCATGGGTGGCCCTTTCTGATGGTGTTTAAATGACTTGGTCTTGTGCAGAACACACTGCAAGGCTGGGCTCCCCTCCTCCTCCTCTTCCTTGGATCACTTCAAGCAGGTTTGCCCCAGTAGAGGGCACAACAAGGGACATCTGTGGCACACATCCCTGTGAGCCACCTCCTGGTACAGCCTGTGATGGAGAGCAATGCACCAATGGGACTGGTGCCGAGAGCAGAGGGAGATGCAATTTGGTCAGCTTTAAGCCTGGTTGTTGGTGTGAAGCTATTTTAGAAGAAATCAAAATGAAACAAGAAGCCAGAACAGAACAAGTCCTTTTGGGGTGATGCAGAAATTGCAAACTGCCCCCATCATTGGCCAAGCCCAGGAGTGAAATCTCAGCAGTGTTGTGGAACGTGGTTTAAAGCAGGGGCTTTTGGAAGGGAGAAGCAAACCCCCGTGGGACGTCGTACCTGCAGAGCTCACAGCCTTTTATCTTTCATTAGCAAATATTGGGCAGTGCCGTGTGCAGTTACTTACAGGAACATTTAATCAAATAATCTCCTCCTCTCCCAGGCGGCTCAGACCGCTGCAGTTTTATAGTTACCTACTTCAGCTGGAACAGTTCCTTTCAGCTGTAAAAGCAAATATGCAACATGGAAAAAAGTCTCGTTTTTATCAAAACAGACAGAACTATTCCAGCTGCTGATATTAAGGTAAAAATAGCAAGGTTAAATGTTAAACAACCTCCGAGTGGATGTTTGTAACTACAAAGAGCCAGACCAATTGCTCCGAAGGCCTTTTTTTTTTTCCCCTTTTAGGAAAAAAGAAGAAGAAAATAATAATAAAAAAAATCCTTGTTCTACTTCTGAAAAGCAAATTTATTTTCCCCTCTTGCTGATGATTAAATACAGTGGAACCCAGCTCTCTCGATAACAAATACATTGGTAATGTGTGGTGCTTCCTGCCCCAGCATCTTGTAACTCACACAAGTTTCCACGGCCAGATTTGAATGCTCAAAGTACTAATAATGTCTGCTAGTCAGCCTTCCTACTGTTCAGAAAATTTCACTCCTGTGGTTTTTTGGCTTGTTTTGAGAAATCACTGCAGAGGTTAGTGAACTTTTCAATGTGTTGGCATTTAACCTGTGGTCAGACAGTAAGGGGAAAAAAAATGGAAAAAAAACATGAAATAAAAGGAAGAAGAAAGAGGAGAAAAAAATTGGTCTATAGAAAGATATTTCCCATTAATAACTGCTTGCATTTCCATTTGCATGGGAATTGAAGAGATTTTGAAATCTCCCCATTAAAATGGAATTCCTCTGATTTTTAACGTACCTTGAAAAATACAGTGCATTAAATGAAAAGATGCTTAAAACAATGCTGGGGTTTTGTTCCAGAGAAACATTTGGGCACTTTCACTGGGAAAGGAGGTTAAAAGGTTGTCAATGCTTTCTCCAGGGGCTCTGTCTGACAGTGAACATGTGTTTCCTCCCTTTAATCGGCTCGCCAGTAGCCAGAAAGCTGCTTGTTTTCTGCAGAGGTTGTCAAAAATGATTTCAGTCTGGAGACGATGAATGATAAAAGAGGTTTTCAAACACAGTTTTGCACTGTAGCATTTGCAGTCCCAGAGAGGATGGATTGTATTACAATCTCGGTGCAAAGGGCCATGTTCCTGTAGCAAGAAAACAGTGCCTCGTTCAACCTGTTTGATGCTTCCACTTATCTTTCAAAGTTGAAAAATAGAAGCTGGACCTCAACTAAAGGAAAAGAAAAGACCCTACCCAGAGTTTCTTCCCTCTCTCTGCTAAATTAAGTGTTTTAGATATTTAGTGATGCTTCTTTTTCTTCCCTTGTGCTGTCCCTGGGAGCTGTGTTTCCTTCAGGAGCTTACACAGTGCTCTTTTTTCTGGGGGTTGCTTGCTGCTGGCCACAGAGCTCTTCTCTCTGAAGCCACTGGGAAACCTTCCTCCAGGAAGACCAGACCTGCAGGTGAAAGTTTTGGCACCATAAAACACCGATCTTCCATGAAGCTGCACTTTCACATAGCGCTCAGCATCTTTTCCCCAGTATGTACCTGTAAGCGTGCAGAAACCCAATGCTGTATCTTGGAGCATATGGCTGTGGGGGCTGCGTAACACCATGCAATAGATTTAGCCAGCATGGGTTAATAGCAAACCCTGGGTCCAGCAGGAGTTTGTGAGGCAGTGGGCTGGACCCAAAGCTGTCTGCACTGACAGCATTGCTAACTCTACAGGCTCAGCGATTCCACACATGATAGCAGCAGCACTAAGCCCTGCTGCATGTCCCTTGAGCCATGCAGCCCTTCCTGCTGCCCAGGGATGATTAGCTGCCATGCAGCAACATGAGCTGGGTTTGGCTCTTCGTGCCTTGCCTTACATAGTAAGGTGCCTTTACTACATAGTAAACTTCTTTTTGTCTGGGAGTTCATTTTTCTTTCCCAAACTCCAAAACCAGGTTTGTCCTTCATCCCACACCACCACTGGCCAGTTCTTTGCAGCTGCCTCACTCCTGAGCCCCATCTCATCTCTGTCCCCTTGCCCTTCACGTGACTGCTGCCACCAAACCTTACTTGTACCCAGCCCTCCCATCTGCTCCACCCATCTCCTGCTTTTATGGCTCAGAATGTTATCTCCAAGTGCCCTTTGTCCCTCAGTTCCCTGCCATACATTTTTGGGAAGGAAGAACTCAGGTGTTTCCCTGCCATCTCCACCTGCTCCACCCCACTGGGCTGGTCTCCTCCCCACAATGCTGCTGGCTGCTGCTGGGTTCATCTGTTCCACCAGAGCAACCTCCAGCATTGCACAAATTTGGGTAGAAAGAGAAGTACAGGGGATGCTTAGGGGATGTGAGCTCAGCAAGGGCCTCCAGTAAGTACTGTGCAATACAGGTCAGGTGCATGCAGGCAAAACAAAGTTTAGATATACTGGATATATTTAGTAGCTTGATGATTCTTTGTGTTTTTCTGTTCTTTTTCTTTTTAAACTGAAAGAAAAAAATAAAAGGAGTGGAGCAAACAGGGTCTGTCACAAGTCTCAGCGATTCTCCCTTTGGTTACATTACGCTGCTGTTAACAGGAACTTCCTGTTTAGTTGCTACATGAAAAGGAAATATATAAACAAGAGAGTCCCAGAAATGACTAAACGCTGTGCACAGGAGGTTTTTATTATCGTATTCAGAATCTTGTGCATGGGGATGGCTTCATTCCTTTTCTTTTTTCTTTTTTTTTCTTCTGAGCACAACTAAGTTCCAAATCTTTTCTCTAACTTGTATTCCATTCTTTATTATTTCTGACAATATTTTAAATAGTTTGAGTCCAGTTTTCTGCCAAGAAAGACAGGCTGTCAGGCAGCACTCATTGTGTATGAGCAAAAATTGAATATCCACTCAAAGCATACTTGGGAAACCTGAACGTGAAACTGGACAACATCTTTTTTCATCTGACTATGATTATCATCTAAGCAGTGTAATGATGTCACTGGCATTTTTTGCTGCATGTATGGTTGGCTTGGAAATCCTTTCCATTGGTGCTAAGAAAGCTTATGACAGGTGCATGCAGAATTTGGTAGAATCCATGCAAAACCAGCCCCAGTGCACATGTATGCTAGTCCCAATGGCCGTATCACATTGTTCTCACCTAACTCCTGGGCAGCTCTCAATGTCTCTTAGTGCCAAGTGTCATTGGGACCTTGACGGTCCCCAAGCCCTCTCCCCAAACCAAAAAGCATCAGAGAGAGATGGAGCCAGGCAAAGGTTCGGCTCCTCCTCTTCCTCACGCTGAAATATTTGGCTGATGTCATAGAGATTTGGCTAAGTGGATTCAATCAACTGTTTTCACTCTATTATAGTTCATAATCCCTATTCAAGATGAAGTGCACTGCAGCCTAATGAATGTGGTAATGGAATCCTTGTGTATGTTTTTCCACAGCGGGGTGCAGATTAGCATAAGTGTCATATTCTGTTGGCATGCCTGCTATTATATCTGAGGCGTTGCACACACTGGGAATTTTTCAACTGGATAATAATAAGATGAATATGGTATGCACATGCACATTGAGCACACTGGTTTTAGAAAGTGGTCTATAATAAATCTCACCTGGAGGGGCATTAAGATAGATTAACTTTGCATTTTGGCTTAAAAATGCAACGTTTAAGCCAAGCGTATGGTAACATGAGTACAAAAGAATTAGATTAAATTTCACGCGCAGTTTTAAAGAATGTTGTCATTGAGGGCTGAGGTGCACTCTGCAGACCCTCTGGTTTCAGATATTCACTACAATCTCCCAAGCTCCCAGCTTGGACATCACACTAGTCCAAAGCTGCCACTGGGAGCTCTGAAAGACCGTCCACAGAGAAAGGAAATTTGGGTTGTATGCGACCAGGTGTCTGTGCCTTGTGGGCAGAAGAGCTGAGAGGAGAAGAAAATCCCCACTGCCTTTATTTTAAAAGCACTTCGATTTTAACCAAAGTTTTTTTTTCTCCCATGAAAAAGCATTGCAGGCTGATGAAAATAGGACCAGAGAAAAGTTGGTGCCCAAACCAAAATCCCTCCCAAAACATACACGATGGTGCACAGCCTTCAGTTTGCGTTACAGTGAGTTTTGCTCTGAGCTGTCGTCTGCATCTTCGGTTCCATAGGTGTTGCAGCTTTCCTGCGGTTAGAGAAACTCCTGATGAATTTCTTTGCGCGTCGCAGGGAAGAGACAGCGCTGCGTATGATTAGTCCCAGAATTTATTGCTTGATTATGGAAAGTGCAGGCCTGAGAAATTCATACCACTTAAGCGGTGGTTTAGTGTGACTAATCAAAGAGGTTTTCCTGGCACGCAGGAGGTATCAATATATATAGACTGGTGTAGAAAAGCGTATCTTTATGCTTTTAAGCATGGTGGCATGGTAACAGCTTAAGCATATTAATCAGCCCAAGGTAAGTGCTGCTTCTGTATCATATTTTAATCTGATTCTTTCTGCAGTGTTAGAGAAATTATATCTGTGGCTGAAATAACATTTAGAAAAGAAATTGTTTGCCAAGCGAACGAGACAATCAAACCAGTCATTGAGAGCTGAGAACTAGCTGTGGGTTTCATTTACCTTTATTATCAGTACATTTCTGCACAATCGCTGCAAGCCCAACTGGTGGAACATTACCAAGAACGTCCCAGGTAATGGAAGGGCGTCGATGTTTGTTTGTTTTGTGTTTAGTCTGGAGGAGCCCTGCCCTTAGCAAGAACTGCCTATTACCGGGTCAGTAACCCGATACATTCCTCCTGAGAGCAAACCGTGGGCTTCAGAAGGCCGTGCTAATATCTGTGGTACAGCCTAGCAGCCAGCGTGGCATGCTGCTGCTTTCTGAACACTGGGAAGCAGAGTGACCTTTGGAAAACATAAAGAAACCTGCGTTTTGCACATGTGCATATGAGCAAGAGTAGCTTTCTAGCAACTCAACAAAGCTTGGGCTTTTTTTCAAAGAAAAACAACAAAATGAAATCTCACCTTTGGTTGAAGGAGTGTAAATGGGAGCTTGGAGTGGAGTTCAAACATCCTCTGCAATCACAGCGCCCATTTCCTTGAACGTTGCAGAAGGAGGTTGGGTGGCAAATGTATTTAAGACTCGGAGGAAAAGGGCTGTTAAGTCGACCTTGGTAACTTAACTGAAACAGTATATGTGTAAATCCATCGCAAATCCCCAGCCTTTTACAACTCTTGTCCCGATGGAAATCAGATCACAGAACTGTTTACAAGAGACCACGATTCAGATGGATAAAGAGCCATGACAGCAGGGCCCGTATTATTTGAAATTTTAGTAACCCAAGCCTAAGTAAATATTCTAAAAGCAAAATAATAGAGATTAGGTAATTATTATTACATGATCATACTTAGAATATTTTGTATTTGGTAGAGAATGATTTCACTGCACATGCCGGTGCTTTGCCGCTCTGCAATCAGTTGTAATCTTCGTTGTTTAAAGATAATGTTACTGTAAAAAAAAAAAAGAAAAAAAAAAAGAAAAAAAAAAAAAAAAAAAAAAAGCATATATCTGTTTTACCCTGAGCTTTAGATGTCCTGAATAGTCATCTTTAAAGCCACTGGAAGTAGCGCCATAAAAATATTTTACAGCGTTATTTAATGTATGAGCTAATCCCCAGCTAATGGTCCATTTTTGCCATTTTTCTGCATGGGGAGGAGCAGGGAGGCTGGGGATCCTGCTCCTGTTTGGCCATGAGCCCATAGCCACAGCCATCCTCAGAGCAGGGACAAAAGGGACCCAACCGAAGCATCAGTAACATTCTTGGCATTGTGAACAAACACCGTGTGTTAATCAGCACTTCAATTAATCTTCCACAAATAATATTTTATGAGCTTATTCTTGAAAATAGTTAAACTCTTGTAAGCTTTTTTTTTTTTCTTTCCTTTCTTCCTCCCCGAAGTTACTTTGAAATATTTACTACAAACAGATGTGAGTACACTTGAAGAATTAAATTTCATTCTTGGGGAAATCATTATTTTACAGTTAATAATGGTGAAATGGAAGGAGGATGGCCTGCATGCCTGATACTATATAGACAGCTCCCAATGTGCTTGGGTGAAATTTGGCTTTGATGCTTCTTGTTGCTGCTGAGCCTTAGTTCGGTGGTGGTGATACCCTTAGAGATTCTTTCCCAGAGGATGCTTTAATGGGAGGTTTGGGAAAGAGTAAATCAGTAGCAGTGAGGTATTCACCTCTTAGGCACGAGCATGGAGATGGAGGATATTTACTGCCATCTGTGGTGGTACAGTGGCAGGGTGGGCATCCATATCTCAAACCAACATTTCCAATGTACACTGCAATGCTGTCGTTTAATGTGTTAATTTCATGTATTTTCCACACTGCCAGGAAGCCCCAAACACAATGAATGTAGGGAAAATACTGGCTTTTCTAATGTAGACAAGGACTTTGCTGAGGCTTTGTGAGTGGCTGTCCTGAAGTGCTGCAGCTGAGGGATGTGCAGCTATCACGATCTCACGAGGCCAGTCCCCAACCTGCTGCTTGGAACAAGGCAGGACAAGGTGTTGTGTGAATACCAGTGCCCCTTTTCACATGCAGCAGAGCTGATGCGTGGTTCTGTGTGATCATGGAAGCTGTAGGCAGCTGTATTGATGGCTGAAGGTAAAAGAAAGTCATCAGTGCTGCTGAAATCCTGACAGAGAATTGTGTTAGGGAAATTGCCTGGATGCTGCTCCACGTGCTCCTGTTCCACTAACCTCCTGGCCTGGGCATCGGAAATTATTGCAGCTTCAATTATCAGGCGATAGATGGCCCCTTGCTGAAAGCAGGGAAGTGAATGGCGATCCTAATTAGATCCTGATCCCGGGGACCTGAGTCTCTCATTTCCAGTCCCTGCACAGCAGAAACTCCCATGATTTAAGTGGAATTGTGTCTGATTTGCACTGTGAGAAAACTAGGGATTGAGCCAGTGGTGCCTTTGCAGAGAAGCATTTGCTCTCCTGCTCTATGGGAACAAGACCATCGTGCTCAGCATCCTGCAGGATGGAGGTGTGAGTTCCCAGGTGGCCTTTGTACTGTTATTTTGTTGGGCACATGGCTGGAGTGAAGCTGCCCAAGGAACAACCTGTACCTGTACCCCATTTATTACCCCAGCCTGATGGCAGATGAAGCTGCTGTGAGAGAGCAGTGAAATAGAAGGTCAGTGACTGTAGGAGGCTGCTCAGAAATAGCCTGAGGGAGCATTAACAGTGACCTGCCCAAGTGGCTGAGCTGTGCTGCAGTTTGCTTTAGCATACAGGAGCAAAGAAGTCAGTGCTGGGGAGCTTTCCCAGTCTCTTCGTGCACCATGGAGGGGTCTCCTTGAGGTTACCTTTCCTCTGGATCCATGATCTGAGTGTCTGACAGTTCCTGGAGTGCGTAAGCATGTGTCTTTCAGCTTTCCTTGCATCTAAGCGATCTCCCTTTGGACACTGCAGAAATAGTTCCCAGTGTGAACTGAAGAACTGCAGCTGTAGGCATTTCCCATTTGAATTAAAACAAGGAGATTGAGGTATCCTTCCGCCCATCTGGTCACAGGGAATTGGGCAAGTCTTTGCTGCCTGCAGGCATTGGCACGTCCTGCCCAGTGCCATCCCCATCAACTCAGGGATGCTGCAAACCCCAGAACCTGGCATTGCTCTTTTCTCATAGTAATTTGCGCATAAATCCCTAGAAGTCACAAGTTAGCATTTTCTCCTAGCATCAGCTAAATAAGTGATGCTATCTCTACTGTCATCATGCTTTGCTAATTTTAGCTCAGATGCACTTTTTATTTCTTCGGGAGAGCAATAAAACCTTCTTCCAGCATCTCATTTTATTCCCCTTTGAAGCCCGAACAAATTAGCAATGTTGAGAACTTTATTTTAAGAGTTCATTAAGCCCTTAACAGTAAATCCTTTTCTCACGTTCCAGATGTTGTGGTTTCCTTGACCTCGGTTTGTATTTCCCTGTGATGTGAACAAGCCGACGTCTCATTCTGGCCTTACCGATAGCTCTAGAGAGCCAAGGAGAGGGAGACACGAGCTACCTTCTGAAACCTTTTGGGACAGAGAATGAGAGAACTTAATGCTGTCCTACCAGCTCAGTGCTTTGGCTGTAGGCATCATGCATTGCTTCACGCCCTGACCTCTGCAGAGCTATTTTTATATATTGAATGCTTTTCCCCCAGTATATTTTTCATTCCCTTCCCTTTCACTTGAGCACTTTGCATTTCAGAGGTAGCGTTCACCTGCATTTGGGAATGTATAAAGCACTGCCCTTGAATAAATTAAGCACGTTGTTTCATCAGCGTGTCCAAATGGGCACAAATGCTGCTTTCCTGCTTGGATTCTGCAGGGAGTTCTCAACATGGTGCAATTCAGCAGTTTGGCCAGTCCCTTGGATTTGAGTGCTGTTAATTATGTATTACACGTATTAATTAAGCACCAAACATATCTATTCTCTTTCAGCCAGTGGTGAATCACTGTAAATGTAATCTGTGCATTTTATCCTCTTCAAACATTGGACTGTTTTTGAAGACAAGCACCTGCAAGCCTTTTAGGAGGTGTTACTCCTGCTGTTACTGACATTTTAATAAATGCAGAAATAAATGCTCCCCACCAAATTGTCTAATGTCAACACTTACCTCATCGAAAGAAGTGAGTCAGTTTGAGCCGAATTTACAGCACGTGCTGTACCTATGACTGCCCAATGGGCAGCGCATCCACTCTCCTATCCATTTTTCCTGTTTTCTTTGAAACCATAGTAACTATCGGGCTGTGTTCATAAATATTACAATGAATATTTGTCTTTGTGCGCCTGCACAGGGAAACGTGTGAAAAATGGATCAAAGATAGCAATCCAGAAAGAGAAAAAATGAATTCTTTTCCACATGGTCTATAGGACTGTCCTGCACATAAGACAGCAGCTGTGCACAAATATTTCACCATGGGACAAAACAAACATGATAATAGAGGGGAATGCTGAGCTCCAGGAGAGCTCCATCACTGGGTGACTTCTTGTTTGGGAGACCATCTCGAGACACTGATAGCAGTGCCCCACAAGAGTCTGCTTTGCTTTCTGGGTAGGAGTCTAAGATGGGCTTACCTTGGCATTTCAGTCAGCTGGGGAACCAGGGAGGCAGAGAGATGTTTAAGAGCGGATGAACCCAACTCTGGCTTTGGAAACCCTCCTAAAGGAAGCTGTATACAATTCTGTATTTTTAGGGTAGATACTTACTTTGGCAGGCTAATGTGTCAGCTTTCTGGTACGCTATCCATTGGCCAAAAGCAGTCTGATGTGAAGGAAGCATCCAAATATGATGGTCATGGAGACTGGTTATGGACTAGGTTTGGGTTTGATGAAATCAAGTAACCCACTGGTTTGGGAGAAGTGAAGAACAGAAGAAGCTGCATTTTCTCTCCAACCACAGCACTGGATAAATAGCATCTGGAGCCCTGAAATTTCCAGTTTCAAGTTTTTTTGTTTGTTTGTTTGTTTGTTTAATGTAAGAAACAGTAGTTGAGACAGATAGCTGAGATATCTCAGTTTAAGAAAATATGAAAAATTGGCCAGAAGCATTTTGAAAATGAAAATACTTTCTAGTATTTTTTCTAGGAGAAGTGCATGGCTAAGGGGGCACTTCACTTCCTCTGTTTTCTTTTTGTTGCACATCTGAGGATGAAAACAGTGGAGAAAAGTTAAGAGAGCTTCAGGCATTTTATCCACTTTTAATTCAGGGCTCCCTCACTTTCTCAGTTTCACCAGTGGAGCACCAGATTAAATTTATATTTTCTGTACTTGACAGCCACGAGTCTCCTCTGCACCAAGTCAGGCAGCAACTTACTGCTGCTGATGCAATTCCAGGGTGAAGTGTACACAAGGTATGATAGTGAGCCAGAGCCTGAAACCAGTAACCAGATCATGCTGCAATGGCCTGATAAAAACATTGGGTTAGTGTGCCAGCCTGTTTCTGACTCTCTAGCTTCTGTTTTCACTGGGGATGAGAGTTGAGGTGAGGTTGGATCTGAAACGCTCATGAAAGTATCCAATATCTTGAGGCTCATGCTAAGCACTGGGAGCAGGCAGTACAGCCAGGGTACAGGTCTCCAAGTTCGCTTCGCACTTCAGAGCAGCCCTACACGGCTGATGGAGAAAGTCAGATCAAATGCAAACACCATCTCTGCATGTCTGGGAGAACATCCTGATTCTAACACACACTTTCAGCATGGACTAGGCTTGAGACTGTGCTTCTGTGCTGTCTGCAGCAGCTTGCCCTGCTCCAGAGATGCAGTAGGGGGAAGGGAATGTGCCTGCAATGTTCTGTGAATGGGCAGAGAGAACTGACAGAGGGGAGTAGAGCAGGAGTCATCAGGGAAGAGAGGTTTTCCTCTTCTCTCTTCAGACAGATTGCAGCTTGTCCCAGAAAAACACATAATGCACAGTCAAGTGGAAGGCAGAAAAGAGGCCGGAGGAACATCTTTTAAAGGACTTGTTTGGGCAGCAGGGGGGGGGAAGTAAAATTTTAAAAAAGAAGACTTTTTTGTGAATTCAGGTATTTCTGGCTAGTCAAAATGTTTTGCAGAGGAGGCTCCTTTCTTGTCCCCATTTAGCTAGACAATACAAGCCCACAAATAAATTCAATTCTTCCTTTGACTTCGCTGCATCCTCTTTTTGTGTCCTTTGCCCATTGTGTTTGGAGTCAGCTGCAGCGCTCGCCTATGGCTTCACTGACCCCATTTGAGCCTAAAGAGTTTCCCACCCACTCACCCCAGGCAATAAAGCCTTTCTTTAGGCGTGAGGCTTATGGCTCTCCAACCACACGGTTGGATAAATAGCATCTGGAGCCCTGAAATATTCGAAAGAGTTATCCAAATGTTCATCACAGAAGAAAACTCATCGCTTTTGACTCTTGCTGCTCAAAGGGGAAAGCATTATCGGGATGTTGCTCAGGGGAAGAGAGATGTAGTGCCTTGGATGTAAACGCAAGGAATGCTGCATGGTGTAGCAGCACCCAGCAACATGCCTGGGAACAAGTTTTGTGGCCACAACTGGAGGAAGCAGTCAATGTTCATGGATGTCAGATAATCCACAGTGACATACGATCCAAAAACATAAGGCTGACGGATATTCCTGGCACCACGTGCCAGTGCTGAGAGCAGATTATGCATTTTTTAATGTTTGATGCTCTTTCAACAGTTAAAAGCCATTTTGGGCAACAGATAGCTCTGAAGATATTTTAAATAATAATTTTTTACCACTGGGGCTTATCAGCACTTCATTTTGAGAAGCAGCATCACAGAAGGCAGAAGGCTCTCCAAGGACCGAGTTCTGATCTCACTTACACCTATTTATATCCGGAGTAACTCAGCTGAAGCAAATGGAATTTACTCCTGCATTGAGCAAGTGTAACCGAGAGCAGAATTTAAAGCCTCCTCCATTCAGCACACCCCTATGTCTCTTTTATGGACTGAGCTGTTTGCACAGCCCAGGCTGCTGCCGGGGCAGAGGGAGGCTGGAGCAGCTGAGTTCTGTAGCCTGTGCAAGCATCACCTCTGGGCAGGACCCAGCAGCAGGGTCAGGAGGAGCAGAGCCACCACTTGTACGGATGAATGTACAAAATTAAATTATAATTGTATTTATAGGTAAGTGGGAGCTGTACGCACCACAGTAGGAAGCTCTGGTTCTATCAACCTGCCACCAGCCCTGGGTCTGCATTTCCCATGCTGCCAGCCCCGCCTCGTGTATTACAAGTGGCTGTGGCTCTGCAGAGCTCCCTTGATGCAAACGTTTCTCTCTCTCAGGCAATTGCATTTCCCACTAAAGGCTGCGCTCTGCTTTTTCTGCCCTGCTGGCAGCGCAAACGTGCCAATCTCATTCTCAAGGCATGGTTCCTGTTGTGGGATCAAATGTTAGGATTTTAAAAGCTAAAGTTTGATGTGGATGAACAACTGCCTATAAAACGCATTAAGCTCTTACCCTGTAATGTATTTAATTTCACACTGACTGATGGTATTGCCCCTGAATGGATTACGGCAGGGGGCTGCCATTGTCCTACTAAACCACACTGGTTAAATAATACTTTGGAGTCTAAAGCTGCTCTGGGAGCATTTCATATTGGCTAACATGTGAAATGAATACCTAGCTTTTCTGGGATCGTTTTGGGTTGCTTTTGAAAAATAATAATAATAATAATAAATTAAATACATGTTGCGTTGGTTTATAGAACAAGCAGGTTTTGCAAGGGGTCAGGAAACCCAGATGGTGCAAGGACAGTCCTGGAGCACCTCCCAGCATATGTTCCCTTAAGGTCCCCCACAGGTGGCTGGAACTTGCTATTTGTTCAAGCAGTGTCTCCTTGATATGAGTGCCCAAAGGGTCGAGGTGCTGCATAGAGCTCAGGTGAGTTAGCATCTCCATAGTTTGGCTGAGGAGTTTCCATACATGGCTTTCTTTCTTTTTTAAATTATTACTAATTAATGGAGATTGCTATACATCTACTGCTTAATCTCCCTTCTCTTTGTCTCTAACACTGATGGAAATCATGAGCTACTTCAGTGGAGTTTTACATTCTGCACCCCAAATCCTGGGCACCACTGGTCATTGGAACAGTTCTGTCGGCAGAGTCACTTGAGGAAGGTCTGTGCTTAAGTGTAAGGTCTGAGCACATGGATCATATCCTGTGTCACACTGATCCCTGCTGTATGACAACTCCAAATCAAGGAGGATTTCTCCAGTCCGTGCAACAGCAAGAAAATTCTACTCCCTTTGAAGTCATTTTAAAAGCATGTGCCTTATCTGTGTAAATACATATACACAGATATAGAAATTTCTGTAGCGTGGTGGAGCATTGCCCGTGCATGCATGGCTGGGAATGTGATCGTCGGCAGTGTGCTGAAGCACGAGCCCTTAGCAACTTTGCTTATTGCATTAGGAAAAATTAAAAGATCTTTTCTTTCTTTACAAAGAGAAAGAGTTGTGATAAGAAAAGGCTAAGGAGGTATTAAAGCCCCGCTAGTCTTTTTTTGTTTTGTTTCCCCCCCTCCCAAACATCAGCAGAGCCAGGAAAGAATGCTGGAAGTCATCAGAGGCATGGCTGGGATAGAGAGTGTTAATTCTTCCATATCTAAGCCTCTTTGTCGAAATTCCCTTTGTCTCTTGCCCCAAGTCATTAAACACTAATCCCATCACTCTTCCTAATCCGCTGCAGTGGAGCCAGAGTTCAGTTTCCGAAACTGTCTTTGTTGCTCTCCTAATAGACAGCTTGCTCTGGATTTCAGTTGGTTCGGTCATATTTAGGGCTTTCCAGTGCAGTTCTTTAATGAAGTGCCATTAATGAAACTTTTCCTCCTTCATGCAGCGTGCACGGGCATCAATTGGTTTAGTGTTAAGTAGGGTAAGGTGCCTAGTCATCTTAGCAGACTTTGCAAAATATGACTGTCAAAGGCAAAACCTAGGAAACAAGACCATTGAAGAATATAGCCACTGAAGTACTCATTTAATTACTAAGGATTTACAAAAGAAAATCTGTTCTTTGTGGCTTACAAAAGACAACAAGCTCAGAAGAGATGGCAAAGGGTTTGGGACCTCTTCCTTTTTCTCCCTCCCCCTCGTCCCAACAAATCCCAGAAGAGGAAATGTGGCTGAGCAAAGGCACCAAAGCCCATTGTCAGCTCTTCCCAACCTGCCTCAGGAACACAAACTTTAGGAGCAGTAGCTCTTCTACTGCCGGGTGAAATAGACTTGGAGTCCCCTCCTGCCAGGGGAGGTGGCCCAGTTACCCAAATACATTCTGCAGTGGCAGAAAGTCAAGCATCAGTCCGGTCCTCTGCAATGCAAACCCAAGCTTCTTTGTAATTACGGTGTTTTAGAAAGGGCAGTGAGGTGTTCCCCTCATTTGGTTACACTGGTTTTGCTTCTGAGAACCTTACCACAGTCAGCTTAAAAATATTACCAGAAGGATAGATTCTGTGTGCAAGTTTCAGTGTAACAGTGTCACCCTTGGAAAGTTCCAGATATGCTTTCATTGAGTTAACCAAAGGATCTTTCCACTCACCCTTCAGATTCGGTTAGAATCTTTGACCCCCGTGTTCTCAGCGGGACACAAAATAGCCAAACAAAGGCTGGAGGTGCAGGAGAGCTATTGAAGCTGATAAATCTGCTGGCTGTTAGCCTCTTTCCTGTGATATGAACCATCTTATTACCAGCTCACTTGTGATAGGAAATAAACCGCATCTCACTGTACAGCACACTTTCCATACGCTCCGTTTTACTCTGTTCACATGCCATATAAATGAGATCCAGGTTTGATTATTAAGCAGTTTAATTGCTTTGGCAAAGTTGACATTACTGTGCCCGAGAACTGAGTGTGCCAAAGGAGGATATTCCTTTAAAGGCTGTCTTCTAACAACTGGCAGGTCTGTGTTTGGTTAGCTTGGATCATAGTTTTCCCTCATTTTGGATCAGTTTATTTTGGGTTTCTTTGCATTTTTTTGTTTATGTTCCTATATTCTTGGATTTTGTTCTGTTTTGTTGCCAAAATGTTCTGGCAGGTGACTCCCTAACTTGATCTTCTTCAAACATTTCAGTGCAATTATGCTTCCTCTCATTTTAGCCAGCTCAGTAACTTGCTTTACTAAAAATCTCTCAAATCCCCTGGGAAAATAAATCAGATCCATTTACAAACGGAATAAATCACAACAAAGTGATTCATCTGCAAATGAAACCACAGTGTTCTCTGTAGATAAAGAAAAACAACTGCATTTTGCCACTTCATCAGGGTTTCTTTTCCTCCCTCAAATTCCAACGTGCATCTACTGTTGGCAATAAAAGTTACGCTTGCATGTTGTTAAAATTTGTTCATATACTTCAGCACTTCTACTTTTCTTGTAATTGACTTGCCAAGTCTCTTACTTTGGGGAATTGGAACGGCTTTCATACGCAGTGAGGAAAAATTTCCTGAACAAGTCACTTAAAAATATGTATGTATGTATGTCCATGTGTATGCATGTATGTATATATGTGCATATATAAGTATACATATACACATATATATAAAAAACACATCCTGGTGTCGTTTACTGGCTATGCTGGAGCAGCATAATCAAGCAGCATCACCAGCTGAATCCCAGCTGTCTCCTACACTCTGACCCTTTAAACTCAGTCCTCCTTCAAGTTGCTGTGCCCACGGTGAATTAGCTCCCCATGGCTGAATCTTGGCAGAGCTTTCCATTTAATCCGTTCCTTCCTTTCCGTTTCCAACTACTGACTTTTTGTCCAATTCCTTTTCTCTGCTATCCTCAAGTGCAGCTCGGACATAACAGGAGTGTTGGGTGGGTTGAGTGACTTCTGGCTGATGCCTTCAGCAAGACCCATGAAGGTTTGATAATCGTTAAAAAAGACTGGGAATGGGCATGCAAAACAAGGAATAATGGCTGGCTTTCTGCAAACTAGATGCAATACTAAGGTTAAGAATTAGGTCTTCTACTAGCTACAGGTCAAGGCTATGTGCACAGGTTGGTGGGGAGTGTGCTTGGCTTGGTTGGCTGCCACTTGGGGATGAGCTTTTGTGCCCATTTGTACAAATGAGTGAATCCCCTTGAATTTCAACCTAGCCAGGTCTTTGGAAAATCATCTAGGCAGGCACCTCTGGGGGTAATGGACAGATCTTGCTATTGATCAGTATTGATTTGTTGATGCTGCCATCAATGAAACATCTGTTTGTTTCCTGTGCCATGGTTGCTTTTTCCTCTTTCTAGTCCCATGCGGGACTCCTTGCATGTGGAATTTTCTCATGAAGCCCTTGCCGTAGCTTCAACAAAAGGACATGAAGAATTTCCTTTCCTTTGCTAGTGGTGGCATTCAGACAGAAAGAGAACCCCTCAAAAATGTAAGAGCTTTTGTAAAAACATGAGAAAGGCATTTAAAGCCTTTTCAAAGAAAGAAAACATCAATGTAAAGCCTCCTATAGTTGTCTGCTGGTGCGATCTCTCTTGATTTGGAGAGGTTTTGTTAACCTTGGGGGGAGGGAGGCAGAATTAAGGTTTTTGCTGGGTTTTATTGTCCCACTAGTTTGTTTTGAGTTCTGTGATATCTTCTTTTTCACAGCACATACATGGACCACGATAATTCTTAACCATTTATGTACCCCTCTAGAAGCATCACTTTTCAAGCAGGAAAATGCTCAAGTGTGTTGCTTTGGCCCATTCCCTTGGTACATGAAAAGAGTTTTCACTTTGATGTTTATCAAGTCACATAAAGAGTCAAGTAATGAGTTTTCATAATGATGTCCCTGAATCAGGTGTCACTTGGAGAAGTGACCATTGGTGGCTTTGTCCAAGAGGATGGGACAGAGTGAGGTAGGGAGCTTTCAGAGTACCCTTCCTCTGGTTCCAGCCCACCAGTTCAAGGGGTTGATTGTCATGGTGGAAGTCTAGCCTGTCCTCCCAACCATTTATATTGTGTGACTATGGAATCCTCTATTTGTGAACACAGTTTTCCCAGCAGAAATGTGTATAGGAATGTGTAGGAGAGATTAATCAGCCCTCGTTCCGAAAGAAATTGTACTCCATGACATTAGATGTCATGAATGGTTCCAGATTTAAAATTGCACCTGTGAAAAGAAGTGCTGAAGCTTAAAATTATCCTACAAGAAATGCTCATACAAAGATTTGTCTTTCAAAGGGGTTTGCACATCAAATTTGTGCTGCTCAAAGGACTACAGTGCAGCGTGTTGGCTTTGATGATGGAAATATTACCCTCTTGCCTGGCTTTTATTTTATGTTTGTTTTCACTTCTCCCTCCAGCAGGCTCCAGCACCACTCTTGAAAAATGCTAATTGCCCATACAGAGCCCTCATTCCCAATGGAGGAGTGGTGGCCACACCACAGCCTGCTGCTGGAAGGGCAGGGATGGGCTGGCTGTGCCCAACAGCTTTCCAGGAGAAGCATTCGGGCAGCACAGCTCCTGTTGCCTCAGCCATAAATCTTCTCTGGGAGCACTGCCTACTTTATTGACTCTGCCATTTTCTCAACCTGCCCTGTTGCCTCTTGTAGAAGAGAAAACATGACTTGCTCTGGAGAGGGCTTAAGTTTTCTGTAATGTCAGGATTAAATGAGCAAAAAGGTTGACAGGATGAGATTCTTTTAAGCTAGAGAGTGCTGCCAGCCTTCCACTATCTGCAAGTAGAAAGTAGCAGGCAATCAGATTTTTATCCATGTCTGCTGAGGGAAGGGATAGAAATAATCAGTTTAATACGCAGCAAAGGAGATTGAGATTAGATACTAGAGAAATTTGTATCAGAAATAGTTAAGCTCTAGAGCAGACTGTTCAGTAACTGTCTGGAGCACCTCCGTGGGAGACACATCTGTAAAGACCGGCCCTAAGGAGATGTGGTCCTGCCTCCAGCAGATGATGTGAGCTCTCTGTTTGACTTCACATTGGTTCATGCTGGGAGGTTTATGGGTGTTCAATTATCTGAATTAAGTAGCTGCCAGTGATTGTAATCTTGGAGACTTCTGCTCCTTGGGTCAAGTGTGGACGGGACAACACCGAGGAAATGTGCAGCTGTACAGCTTTAGCTGAGCTTTGTTGCTGTCCTTACTACATCTCCAGAGTTGCCCACCTAAGCTTCAAGGTGAGTGAGGCTTTCAGGTTTCCTCCATTTTGGAGGCAGCACTCCTCAGGGCAAACTGAGAGACACCAGCAGTGGTGATCTTCACCACCAAGAAATCTGTGACTGAGCTGTCACATAGGGAAAAATATTTTCCTTTATAAGAAAGGTATCTCCCTGCATCAAGAGAAAATGGGGAGCTAGGAGTCAACGGCAGTTGTATAGAACATCCAGAAAGTACATTAATGGAGTACATCCACTGTTCCATGTTTTTCTGATTTTGAAAATGTCACATGTAGAACAGAATCATGTGGTTACTAATTATGACTACCAAAGTGCAATTTGTAATAAGACTAGCAGATGTTTGCAGCACTAAATATGAAACAAAAGTCAGATCAAGCCCAGCTCTTCCCAGCTGCCCAGTACGTATACACTCCAGGTCACATAGGATTTGTGTTTTTGTTTGGGACAAGTTAGCTCTCTTTCACTCTCACCTCATGACATGACCTGAAAGATGAGGTTGCAGAAGACCGTGATAGTCCTTTTGCTCATGCTGGGATTCTGGTTTTGCATTCAGTTGGGCAAAGAGGAGCATTGCCATTGATTGCAAGGGGACAGGATCAGACCCTCTGTTTTGTTTTAGTCGGGATTTTAAAGGCTGTGTGAAAATCAGAAAAGTTTGTTTTGACCAAAATGCCTGTGATGAACTGAGGGACAGTCATTTGCACTCATGTGAGAAGAGACCTGTGAAGAGCCATCAATCCAGCTTTGTGACAGCTTATTGACACTTGCTGGTCTTTAGGATTTGTTTCTTAAAATGCTAATGCAGACGAGTTCCTGTCTGTTCTTGGAGAATATGGTGGAACTTTGTTAGATGAGACGCTCTTGTGCAAATAAATGTTTCCTGTAGGAAAGCATTTGGCTTGAATCTTTTCTCTCTCTCTTTTTTTTTAATCTCCTAAATTGTTTCCCTATGTCCTTAGTGACACCCCTAGAAAAAAAATAAAAATTGATCATCATAAAAAACAAAAGTCAACCTCACGTATGCCAGAGGCAATTGGATATTTATAATATAACCTATCAAGGGTGGGAGCACTAGAATAATATATGTGAGCGATGGCATGAAGGATGCTTTTCTGCACGGTTTACATCTTGGGTGGCAGTATCTGAAAATCAGGGCCCTGCCTTTGCTCTGTGTGCATTGGCAAGCATTGGTTGCTCTCCTAGGAGCTTGGGTTTGCCCCAGCGGCCCTGGCTAAAACATTCCCTGCACTTTAGTTGTGCTGTGTGCTTCACTCAGCCCATCTGGTCACCATTCTGCACCCTGGGCATGGCTGCATTTAATGGTGAAATGATTTCTGCATGTATACAGTTGGTAGAGTGTTTTGCATACTGCATGTGCTCAAGGTATTACATATGAAAGGCATTATGTAAGATTACAGGGAAAGAAAAATACTCTCTTAAAAATTGTCCGTAATTGCCCAGAATGCTCTTGTGACACCATTTTTTGATGCAGGATCCTAAACGACGGCTCTGAAACACTATAGTCTTTAATTTGCATTTTAAATTTTATCCGCTGTGCAGTCCTTTGATTTTGGTGTCATTATTGGCATCTCAGATGTCCCTCCTAGAGCCCAAACCCATTGAGTCCAGTCAAACAAAGACAGCTTGGAATAAACAAAATGCACAAAGCTGAGAAGCTTGGGGACATCAGGGTAAGACAGCCATGCTGCTGAAAGTGTTCACTCCTTCATATGGCACAAACATGCTGCAGCAGCATTGTGCAATCACTCTGCATCCACCCCACTGTGTCCCACCACAACTGGAGCAATGCAGCTTATGCTGTGGGGATGGAAATCTCAGCCAAAATATGGGCAACACTTTGAGCTGTTTTTGTGAGAGTTCAACTTGAAAAAAAGAAGGCTGCAGAGCAGAACTAGGGCCCTGTTTGGTTAAATCCAAGCTGTGTCCCTTTGCAGGTTTTGGAGCAAGGTTTCTTGAATGCAATCCGTGCACCCGCCCACCCGCACTTGTGCTGGAACAGAAATGCTCCACTGGCTTTGCAGGGTTTCAGAGTCATGCATCATTTCCATCTAAAAATAATCCCAAATGTGGTGTGGTATTATTGAATCCAACTTTAACCATGCTTCCAAGCAGCGCCTAGCAAAGAAGTGATGCTGCATCACATTTTCAGCTCGGGCACGAAGCCAGCACTAACTGCTGGCTAATAGAATTATGGCCAAAAGTGCTGGGGGCTGCTCTGCATGAGCCATGGGGCTCCAGGCTCCTTGGTGGGGCAGAGCAAGCTCCGCCACTGTCTTTCTGCGCATGGGGAGAGCCTATGGTACAAGCACATTTAAACACAGTCACCCAGAACCAGGTTTTTATCATAGAATCATAGCATGAATACAATTGGAAAAGAGCACTAAGATCATCCAGACCAACCCCAACCCAACCCCACTATGCCCACTGACCACGTCCCGCAGCGCCACATCTCCGCGATTCTTGAGCACCTCCAGGGACGGTGACTCCACCTCCTCCCTGGGCAGCCTGTGCCACTTTCTCACCACTCTTCTGAAGAGGAAATGTTTCCTAACCTGAATCTTTCCTGGTGGAACTTGAGGCCATCACCTTTATCACTAGTTATCTGGTAGGAGAGAGCAACGCCTACCAGACCACAGCCTTCCCTCAGGCAGTTGTAAAGAGCAATGATGTCACCCCTGAGCCTCTTCTCCAGACTGAATACCCTCGGTTCCCTCAGCTTCTCCCCATCACACTTGTGCTCCAGACCCCTCAAAGCCCCACTGTCCTTTCCTTGACACACTCCAGGGTCCCAGTGTCTTTCTTGTAGTGAGGGCCCAGCACAGAACATATCACTCGAGGTGGTTTCTAGTGTAACCACAATAACTTGTACATGTATTTGGCCACTGGGAGGCAAATAAAAGCACTTTAAGATTAACACAGGGCCAAAGTGACCAGAGGTGGTCAAGGAGGCCTTGCAACTGGGGCTGGAAGGCAGAGCAGGAGGCTGGGTTGGCTCCTCCAAGCCGCCGTCCCCACTTGACACCAAGGAGGAGCCATGCTTGGAAAAAATCAATGGCAGAGTTTTGCCCTGAATCATTTGCTCAGTTGGTGAAAGTCACAGAGAAAAGTCCTAAAATTATACAATTATAATAATAAATCAATTCAGCATGTCATTTCTGCTTTTCTACATTAATAAATTAACCATGTAACATTGTTCAAAATTATGTCAGTTACGCATATAATAATCTTTTAAATTAATGAAGTGATGAAGCAGTTTGATGACACCCATGATTTACAGGGCTGCTTTTAGCTAATGTTAAAAGCCTTTCATTTAATAAATTGCCCCCTTGAGAAATTACCAAAAATGAATATTTTCTATGCTAAATGTTCCAAGGTTTACACTTTTTCAATATATTAACAAATGGCATGGGAGAAGCATTTTTCAAAATATATCTTCCTTTACATATATTTAATTGAAATTAATTAGTGTATTACTTTAGAAGGAAATGATCACAGAGAAAGGTGCAGGATCATTTATGAGAATTTCTTATAGCAATAAAACAGAATTTAAACAATGGAATTAATCACGTCCTTAAGAAATTTTATGATAGATTAGGAGTCATTCCAAGCTTTTTTGATTAAATAGAAGGACAATCCATACAGACTGGAACAAAAAAAAAAAATAATATAGAAATCCATCTATTCTGCTGCAATTAATACTTTCCTAGTTTAATTATGTCAGAGTATGTGCGTGCTGAATATTTACTGAGCTTACAGTGAGATTCCAAGCGTGTTCCTGAGATGTATTTTGCTTGGGCACCCTGATGGAGTGTGTGCACGGCGTTATGAATGCTTAATGCTTCCTGTTTTCTGCTCGTCTTAGAAGAAGGGAGATTTAAAGACGTGTTCTCCGAGGGTTGGTGGGGATTCAAGGAACATAACGTGAGGCGGTATAGTGTGTCCTATAAAAGAGGTTAAAGCAGAGGTTATAATTATGAAAGCTCAATAGGTTTGAAAGCCAACACGGTGCCCCCTCACATGTGATACCATCTCTAGAAAGGGAAAGAGATATATAGGACTATAAAGGGAAGCCTGTAATTGATGCTCTCTGTACTTATTAGGATTTGTTTTAGTAACATCAGGGACTCGTTTTTGTACTACCTCTGAATAAATAATGTGCACAGTAGGTTGGGTCAATTCCTTTTCACTTTGAAATATCTTCAGCGGTTGCACTAAAAACAAGAATAATTCAGTGTTTTTTTGTAAGGCAGCGGGATGCTCTATGAGAAATAGGTGCATTAGCTGAGCTATTGGGGGGTGCTGAAGCCAGGGCCAGCATGAGAAAGAAGGGGTTCCCAGCCCATGGGGTGACTAGAGAGCATTTTCCATCTCCAGAAGCGTTTCTCCAACAATAAACAGGAGGGTGAGGGAGCCCTTGTTCCCAGTTGTGTGTTAATGCAGTGTGGCTGAAGCCGTGGGGAGCTGTGGGAGCACTGCCCGCAGGCTGAGCTCTGTATCCTGTGCCCAAACCACTGCGCCCAGAACTGCTCTGCAGACATTGATTTATTTTGAGAAAGAAGTGAAACGGAACCATCCAAAAAAGCCTGAAAATTGATTCCAGTGCAGGCTTTGTTTGTGTTTTGCTCCTGGCGCGGGCTGCTGGGTTTAATATCACCAGCAAGTTGCTGGCATTTGCTGGGAGCCACGCTACAGTTCCCTCTGACCACTGCAGCCCACCAGGTACAGCACACTGCACATGCGCTGATGCCTTGCCAGCTTCCAAGGAGGCCCTTGGAATCCTTGGGTGGGAAGGGCAGCAGCAGGAGGGAGGAATGACTGACAGCAAAGATTAGTGGGACTCATCGTACAGTATTTCTGCAGTGCCCATAGCAGCGATGGCTGAGAGGTACAGAAGGCTGGCACTAGGATAGTTTACCTATGTTTACTAGGGTAAATATAATGAGCAATTTGTACTGAGAGGTGGGAGAGAATGTTTTCTGCAAAATGGGAAGTGTAAGTATGAAGACAGAGGAGATCAGGTTAGCGCTTTCCACTGCACAATCAACTTTGGAAGGCCTTCTTGAAAACCTACACAGTCTTGACAATTTGCAACTTATAGAATCACAGAATCATAGACTCTCCAACGTCAGAAAAGACTTCCAACATCATCCAGTCCAATTGTTCACCAACCAGCAATATTTTCCCACCAAACCACATCCCTCAGTACAACATCTAAATGTTTCTTGAATGCCTCCAGGGATGGTGACTCCACCACCTCCCTGGGCACTCTGTGCCAGTGCCTCACCACCCTTTTGAAGAAGAAATATTTCCTAATATCCAACTTGAACCTCCCCTGGTGCAACTTGAGGCCATTCCCTCTTATCCTATTGCTAGTTACACCAGAGAGGCTGACCCCCACTTTGCCACAGTCTCCTGTCAGGTAGTTGTAGAGGGCTATAAGATCTGCTTACGCTAAGTGTAGCTTCCAAGTAATTCAGCAAAGCAGAAGTGACTGCAGAAATGTCACTCCCTGCCCCTGGGCACAAAGTCATCTGCAAGCTCCCTGTGTGCATACGTGGCCCATAAGTGGGACCCTGCCGGGGGAGCAGTGGCTCAGAAAGATGCACGATGGCCAATGGCCACTGGGTTCCATGCAAATCCTCAAAACTTATGGTAAACTTTTGAATGTCATGGAAAAATTCAAGTGAGTCTGTTGTGTGCATTGAAGCATCCAGGTAGTTCCAGAGAGGATTAGGTATGGGGATTTGCTGAAGGAAATGCTCTGCTGTGATTTCTGCAAGACAGGGGACTTCAGCAGCTTCCAGATATGCTGATAAGTAGAGAAGTTAATGACATTTGTTTGTTAAAGAGCAGAAATAATGGCCTTTATTTCTCCTTATTAATAGATTCTTCACATTTTGTTCGAAGATGAAGTGAGTGGTAGTATCAACAAGGGTGTAATACTTTAATTGTAGTGCTACGCAGCACATCTCACCATCAGAAAAACATGAGGGCTATCTTAACTTGAGTTTCTATTGAGATAGACAAGGATTGCATCACCCTGTGTAACGGGATGTATCCAAACGCACAGATAGGGCCAGAAAACCCATACATTTCTGCCAAGAGTGTTTCTGCCTGAATATCTTTTTGGCAGTGAAGGAATCCATCTCTTTCCTCAAGGCCTCAAACAAGCTGGAGGCTGCTCTCTAGCAGTTGTTTTTCAGATGGGGAAATGACTTCACACAGCTCTGAGAGCCTTGGCAGGGAAAGGTTGAGAGGATATGGACAAAAGGAAGTGTCTGGGGGCTGTGTCCTCCCTGTTCTTGAGAAATGGATCTGCATCGGGTGAGCAAGTAATGCAAGAGCAAGCATTGCACATGGGCCTTATTTTGGAGAGCAGGGCCTGCATCAGCTCTCACAAAGCTTTGCAAGGTAGAGGAAGATCTCTTGCTTGTTGTTTCTCTTGCTTAGTTATCAGTAGGTAATCCATGTGCCAGAGTCCTTTCAGTGCTGCAGGGAATCTGGGGGCCTCACCAGCAGACAGTGCCCCTTTCTTGGACTTCAGCAGCCTGCACGGGAGTGTTCAGCATGCTGAAAAAGTTTCCTGCCAGAATAATTGACTAACAGAGCTAAATTTGTCCAAAGGGCAGCCAGTCTTGCCACTGGTCCACCCAGCAGAGCCTCTTTGAATGACCTAAGAAATGAAGTGTTGAAAAATGAAACAAAACAATCTGTTTAGTAACAGATAAGGCCAGTCAATATTTGAGTGAAAGCAGAGAGAGAGAGAAAAGCACACTCACAAGGCATTTGGCTAGGTGTTGCCATAGTTCAGTCCCTCAGATCCCTCTCTTTGGCAAATATCAGCTCCATAGAAGAGGAGGATCAGGAGGAAGAAGATGACGAGAAAAAGAAGGATGAGGATGGGATGCACCTTATCACATCTGCAATATACTTTGGTCTTTAATGCTAGACACGTACATGGGCAAACTCCAGTGGTCTTCAATAAAAGTGATGAGAAAGCAGTCATGCTGTCATCCCCAGTCTCAGGTAGGATTTTCCTCCTCTCCAGAGAAGAGGTGTCAAATAGTATTTTGTGTGGCTGCACCACCAGCAACTTTGAGGAGAAAAGCAGAGTTTTCTTCAGAGCAGTATTTCTGTGGGACAGACAAGAAGACCTGCAGAGTATGCTCTGTCCCACAGCTTGGATTTTGATTGATTTTTCATCTATAGAAGGTGCTCTTTTCTGACACGTTGAGCAAATTCTGTTGGCTTTGTTTGTTTGTTTGCATTCAGGAGAAAAGGGCTGGTGCTGGCATACCTCCATAGCAGCTCATGTTATGGACTCTGCTACCAAACATAATCTAGGGCATCATGGGATCATGGATTGAGCAATATGGGGATGTGAGAGACCACAGAGGCTCAGCTTTTGCAAAGAAGATGTGAATGATGCTGCCCCCCCAGCTGTGCAATACACTGTGCAATAGGAACCTTGCGACCACTGCACATCACAAAGCATTCGTCTCCCTCCTGTCCTCTAGAAATAACTATAGGAGCAAGTAAGAGTATTTTAGTAAGGAGCAATGATAATTATTACTTGCAGTAGCTTTTTGCCCCAAATCCTAGAATCATGGAGTCATAGAATCATATGAGCATAGAATCATAGAATGGCTTAGGTTGGAGGGGACCTCACTACCCACCCAGTTCCAGCCCCCTGCCATAGGCTGGCTGCCCCCCACCAGATCAGGCTGCCCAGGGCCCCATCATACAAGATGGGTGCTACCGAGCAGCAATGGAAAGGTCAGCAAGATGCAAGAATACATCCACAAAGGAAGAAACTCTCTCTGGCATCGTGCTGCCATTCACAGAGGTTTGCAGGGCAGCCAAGTACTCCATATCTCACGTTATGTTAGCTGTTTATAAATTATTCCCGAAGTTTTATCACACACCCGCATTCATTTTTAATGCTTAAATACACATTAGGAATAATTTTCAATAAAGGATGATACCTTACTCCATCAGGAGCAAGGCTAAGTAAATGATACATGCAGATCTGTGCAGGGAAGGTGCCGTCAATCTGTAGCTCTGTGCTCCGGAGTTTGCATGCCTGCCGCAGGGCTGTTGGAGCTTGCAACCTGGCTCCGAGCCTTGGTGCAAACCCACTTGTGTGCCAGAGGGCTCTCCTCGGTACACCCTGCTCCCACACCCAAAGGGAAGAACAAGTTCCCCCCCTTTCCCACAAAGCCCTGAATCTTTCAGTTTCCTCCCACACAAGCCAAGGGAAAGGATGGAACAAAATGCATTTTAATGAGTGTTTGAATAATCACCTTGAAGAGTATTTTTAACCGACATCGCACCTTTTGTTAGAGCCAGTTATAAGCATCCATTAAGCCCGACAACATCCCTGAAGGGCAATTCTGTGCCTGCTCTGGGGAAGCACAGGGCTGGGATTCACCGGAGCAGGAAGCCAGCAGCAGGCCAGCAGTGGGAACCCTGCTCACATGTTTCCTTCCTCCTCAGCAGTGCTTCCTCCCCAGCCACAATCGCCGGGTGAGATCTTGATGAGCAGATGCCTGATGATAAGGTAGCTCAATGATACCGTATTGCTTCCTCTCTGCGAGCTGCACACCGCTGTGGTTCAAAGGCCAAGTCTCATTCCGACACCAGCCAGCACTGGGACCCCATTGAGCGTTGGTTGGAAGTCAGACCAAGTTGCAGGAATCTGGAAAACTGAGCAATGTGCTGGAAAAATCATACAGCTCACAGAGCTGTGTGGTTTAGAGAGGGCTTTCTTGGTTGAGAAAAGGAAACCCACAGGGCTTACAGGCAGGCTGTTCCAAAAGGGAGCATCCATGTGCTCTAACCCAAGCTGCGGTTGGATGTTCCCTGCCATGCAGCATGCATCCTGGTGGGCAGTGGCAGTACTCCTCCTCTGATATCACCACTTAGAAGGATTTACGGTCAGGAAAATAGACTGCTTCAGTTGGTGACAGGCAAAAAAAAGGTACTGTGTAATTAAAAGTGGGATTAGACAGAAAGATGAGATGTTAGGCAGATAATTAGGGAACTATTATAATTAGAATGTACTTCTATCCCCTTGTAGCTTCTATTATGAAAGGGATGTCTTCTGCTTAACTCATATTTCCTTTAAGATGTTTTTCCTTTCCTTTTGGAGAGAAAAGTTTGGTATGAATGACTTCACCTGAAAATCAGAGTCTTCTGGGTCCGAGTTCTCCTCACAGGACATCGGTTCTGCTCAGGGTAAAGACCCAGATTTGGGCTCAGAAGTGGCAGGGAAGGTTTTGCCAGTAAGGCCATTAAATCACTTCTCTCCTCTATTAAATACAGTCTTATTTATAGGTATATTTAGTATGCTTTGTATACAGCCTTTAAGAGAAATTACTGCCATTACAGCAGCAATAGCCTTAGATTAAATTTTTATTCATGCAGCCTTTATACAAACTAAACTGCTGCGTATTTCCAGGCAAAGCAAGAACCTGTGATGATTCTGAAAGGACACAGAGCTTCAGCAAGCGCTGCTCCAACAGCTGCTGTTAATGACCACAAACTGATGGGCGTGCCCAGAGCTGCAGCAGGGAGGAGGAAGGTTCAGGAGGCAGTTCTGGGGCATCCAGCCCCATAAATTTCACACAGAGGGTGGTGATGCACTGGAACAGGCTGCCCAAGGAGGCTGTGGATGCCCCATCCCTGGAGGCATTCAAAGCCAGGCTGGATGTGGCTCTGGGCAGCCTGGGCTGCTGGTTGGCAACCCTGCACATAGCAGGAGAGTTGAAACCAGATGAGCACTGTGGTCCTTTTCAACCCAGGCCATTCTATGATTCTATGGTAAATCAGAGTAGAGCTGCTGAAATCAGTGTGCACAGCCCAGTGACACCTTCCAGCCCTGCGATGCCACCCGGCCAAGTGCAAGAGTGCTCGGTATATCTTAATTTGTCCTCCCAGCAAATCGCCAGGCCTCTGCGCAGTAACGCTACGGCACAATGGGGAAAACATTGCCTCAGAAAATACGATGGGTTTACGGCTTTTCTGTTTTATACTGCAAAGGCATAAAAACAATTAGGGTTTGGAGGATGTTGTTTGAAAGCAAAGAGAATGATTGGCAAGGCAGCGAAAAGAAATACGGTGCCCCTGAGATGGTGAGGGACGTATTGTTTTTCCAATTTCAGAGAAGTGCCAGATCAGAATTACTTTCCCAGGATCACGTGGGGTGATCCCAACACCTTTCTATTGAGTGATTCTTATTGGAGGGTTCCTTTGCCTTTGTGCACAGGGACCTCGGTGCTCTGGAGCCATCGGAGCCCGCGATCCAGCAGGGGGGATTTATGGTGTATTAGCTGCTCTGTATTTACTCTCCACATAAATATCTTTTCAAAGTAAGCTACCTCACCCAAAGGCACTTTCAGAAGCGTATGGCCAGCAGTAATGTTGCTAAGAGAATTAACACTGGCCCACATCATTAGCGGTAATTAGCACTGGTCAGGACAGGAGTTAATGCACACTAGCACATGTAAATTCTGCCTTCACGTCCCCATGCAGACATAAAACAAGCTGGGAATGAGACACCATTTGTTGAGGAAATACAGGGAACAGGTGATGGTCTGATGCCTCGTGCGAGGCTGAATGCAAATTCTCTCTGTTCCAGACCTTCACTCAGATGGCAGAGCACTGCACCGACTTCTTGGCCAAGTGATGCTGTGCAGAGGTATTTTATAACCCCTCATTGCTGTTGGCCTTAGGGGAACAAACAGCCAGAGGCTGCAGCAATATAGCCAGATATCTTCAGAGAGGGTTTCTAAGTAGATTCCCACTATGAGGTTCACCATTTGTGTCAGCAGATCTAAATTACAGGCTCGGCAGAACAGAAGAAAACAAACAAAAAGAAGGAAATGTTGAAACAAATTCAAGCTCTCCCCTCCTGGGGGTAAGAAGCTAAATGTGGTGGAGGAAGGATCCTTGGCAAGGGGCCAGGGTATTTAGGGGCAGTGAGAATAACAGGGAAATGTGCATGAACTGGGGGGAAAGAAAGAGACTGCTGGCTAATTGATAAGAAGCGAACAGGCTCAGCAGTTAGAGGAGCTGAGCAGAGTGAGGAGGAATGATGCTGGCCTGGAAAGAGTGTGGGGCAAGAAGGATGCTCACGGAGGGAGGCAGGCATTTGGCCACAGCTGGGGCAGATGTGGAGCACCAGTGCACATCTGGTGCCTGCGTGCAGCCGGCGGGTGGAGCACAGTGTTCTGTGCAGGGGTGCCAAGCAGAGACCCGAGGTCAGATCTGTCCTCCTGGTGGCCAGCTTGGAGTTTTAAAGGAAGTGCGTATTGCACCTGGTTGCAGGCACCCTGCTGCTGCCTTTCTGCACAGGGTTTTGCCAAGCATAGCCCCTGATAGTCATAAATTCGTGAAAACTTGGTGAAGTGGACAGCAAACTTTTGGGTTGAGCACCCTCATATTTCATCCTACTGGCTATCATTTGTCAATATCACAATATAATCATGGCAAAAATGGACTTTTTCAACACAGAGCTCACCTGCTTCACCTTGCTGGGACTGTTCCCCCAGCCAAGGCTTCCTGGGTCCTGGAGGATGTGGGCTGGGTCACTGCACTCCCGATTCCCCAATACTGCTGTGACCCAACTGCTCCCTGCCTCACCAGCCAGCTGTTCAGGACTGGCCCCTGGAAACAGGCCTTTTCCAAGCAGCAAAGTAGTCTGGAGCATAATATTAAATTAGCTTTTAAAAATAGATGGGTGGGGGGACATGAATACTGAATTTGATTTAAACCAATCTTAGATTGATTCTGCTTAAAATGACGAGCGATTCATTTGATTGAAACAAACAGGACTTGCTCGTAAACTGCAACGAATTGGTTGTTTCTCTGGGCTCTGCCTGTTCCTGGCCAGCCTCAGCACCCAGCTGAAGTCAGCACCAGGATATTTTGATGTCAGCCAGATTTGGCCGGGAACCCGCTGGCCTTTTGCTCCAGCACTTGTGAATGGGTTTCATCTGATCAAAGCAATGGGAGGCGATGTAGCCGAGGGGGGGCTCAGCGCGACGTCGGCTGGGAAGAGCCCCCAGAGCCAGCGTGCTGCACCACTTCAAAGTGGAGCAGTGGGCACCCTCTGCGAGGAACAGGAACCCATCCAAGGGAAAACATGAGGCAGGCAGGCCCGGCTCCCAGACAGAGCACCAGGCAGGTAGGGGAGGCTGTAGGAAAAGCATTGGATAGTGGAAAGAGGGAATGGAATAAACCGTGAGCCCGGTGCGACAAGTGGTCCTCTGGCGGAGAATGTGCCAGGGCCGTAAAGCTTCCATCATGAGAAGAGCAGGAGGAGAAAACGTGCCATTCACAGAGGATCATCACCCAGCAGGGAGGGCATGCGGCGTTCCCAGGCAGGGAAAGGCAGCACTCCAGGCCTGGTGAGGATTTTAAGCAGGATTGGAACTGTGTAGGAAAGTCGGCTGGTTGGGCTTTGCCCTCACATACAGGCTCCAACATGTGCTTCTAATACAGAAAGTAAAGCAGAAGCTAGGGTTACTGCGAGCCGGGGGTACTAATGAATCAAATTGTCTCTACACAACTTCAAAGGCTGAGGGAAGAAGCAAGAATAACTAGAAATGTAACACTAATGGCAGTGCTGTACAGCGCGGGCACTGGTGGAACCATGAGGGTCTCCTCATCAGCAGAGAGGTGTGGTGTGTATGGAAAGAAAGAAAGAAATCTGGTGGTGACGTGCGACAAAAGGAACGGGTTGGCAGCAGCCAGGATTGTGGTGGAGTAAAGTAAGAGTGGACTTTGGTCACTGCAACAGTGAGAAAAGAACGAACACATCTTTGGCAATTTGAACTGGAAGGATGAATTGTGGGATAGTCCCCCTCAAAACGTGCTGAGAGCTCTCGTAGCCAAAGATGTGGAGGGTTCAGAGGATGTGTGGAAATTATGCTGCCGTTGGGGTGAGCTGAGCTGGTTGCTGTAGATGTTTCTTTGATTTGGTGTAAAAACAAACAAACAAACCAACAAAAAGACACAGAACAAAACAAGAAACCTGTCTGAGTGTGGGGAGCTGGGTGTCTGAGTGTGGGGAGCTGGGTGTCTGGGTGGGTCTCTGCCTGTTCCTGGGACTCAGCTACCACCTTCAAAGCACAATTACAGTTTTTAACCAAAGCCAATATGCTTGAGGTGTAAGAAGCGTTCAGCAGGGTAAGCTGGAAGGGAGCACCGCTGATGTGGGTTCTTCTGACCTGTGTTTCCCTCCGGTACCCCCGGCTGCAGAGCTGCTGCTGAACTCTCTAATTAAGACCCCAAAGTGACCCCTATTCCCGTCCCTCACTTCTTTTCTCCTTTCCCCTTCGGAAAATGCTGCCCGGGGTTGACCCAGGGCCGAAGTTAACGGAGGGACACAGAGGGGACGACAGAGATGGGCTGCCCTGTCCCAGCACCGAGCTTCGGGAGCGTTCCGGGGGTGATTCGTAAAATGTGCAACAAGCAGAAGAGTTTCCTAAGTTGCGCATAAAGCGCTCCTTCGTGCACACACACACATCCGAGGTGGCTTTTCTCGCGGCCGTGTTCGGCGGCCAAAAGCGATGCGGGCAGCCCTGCAGCACAGCCCCACCGCCCGCCGCAGCCCGACCTGGCCCGGCTGTCCCCCGCTGTCCCACACCCGCTCACAAAATCGAGTGCAAAGCGCTCCGAATGCAGCGATGTGCGCTGATAACAACGCACGCCGCTCCGAAAAAGGGCAGCGAGAGCAAATTTAAACTATTTCGAAACTCTTTCTTCCTTCCTTTCTTCCTTTCTTCCTTTCTCTTTCTTTCTTTCTTTCTTTCTTTCTTTCTTTCTTTCTTTCTTTCTTTCTTTCTTTCTTTCTTTCTTTCTTTCTTTCTTTCTTTCTTTCTTTCTTTCTTTCTTTCTTTCTTTCTTTCTTTCTTTCTTTCTTTCTTTCTTTCTTTCTTTCTTTCTTTCTTTCTTTCTTTCTTTTCTCCAATTATTATTATTATTTTAATTATAATTCCTCGCCGGAAGAATTGTTTGCTGCTGCGGAGGACGGCTGCTCTGCGGCTCCGCTTAGTAAAGTCAATATATATACAGTGATGCAAAAGTCGGTGATAACGCACCCGGGGATGCGGAGAGCGGCGGCGGAGGAGCCGGGCACCGGCACAGGGAGCGGCACAGGGAGGGACCGTCCCCCACCCCGCAGAGTGCTGAGCTGCTCCATCGCCGTCCTGAGTCCAATTTCCCACTTGGGCCGTGCGCTTCACCAGGCTGCAAGCGTTCCTCGCTTCCCCGTTGTCGCTGCAGGACGGCCGCACTGTGCCCGGTGCAGCCGTGAGCCGGACAGGGCAGAGCGTGGGTAATAGGAACGGAGCGATTCGTGGGTAATAGAGACGGAAATTAGTTTAGGAGAGGCGGAGAGAATGCGGCAGAACCCCGCAGTTCAGCCGAGGCGCCGCAAGATCCCGGTCCCCAATTGCGGTTTGCAAACGGGTTTCGAGTTTGTTCCTCGCCGATTTGCGTCTCGAAAGGCATTTCGCGAGTACTTGGAAAGTCCTTGAAAAGAGGAACGCTCTTCGTTCGACTCTCCCCACCGAAAGGCAAGGGCATCGTTCAGTGCTGCTCTGTGCGCTCGGGGGTCGCGGGTCGCCCCGGGGCTGCCGGGATGGGCTCGGAGCGGGGCTCAGCGCCGGCAGAGCGGGCAAAGCCTCAGGGAAAAGTACCACATATTTCGGGGTAACGTCCTCCTCTGCTGAACTTCCTCACGAGGGCTGAAGAAGGGAGACGGGCTGCGAGCGGCCGAAAGCTCAGTCCGGAGCCTCGCTGAGCCCGGTTGGGGCTGCAGGTTGCGGGGTGCGGGGCAGATCCCGCTGCTAACAGCTCTCCGGGCTCACGCAGGCTCTGCGAGTTAGCTGTACGCGGGTGGGCAACGAGACGGTTCCGGTATCGGCTCCGAGAGCGGAGCCGTACACATGTATGTACACGTACACTCAGACACGCACACAAAATGCTTTTAAAATAAAATTACATTTACAGATAATTCTAAAACACCTCCTCGTTATGCTTCGCCCTGAACCCCGCTAGCAGGCTGCAGCCCTCCGCTGCGGGCCAAAAAAATCCTCAGGAAGGGGTTTAGAAAGCGGGCGCAAATCTTTACCTTTTAATATTTTTTTGTGGTTGTTTCTTTTTCTTTTCTTTTTTTTTTTTTTTTTTTTTTTTTTTTTTTTTTTTTTTTTTTTTGTCTGCCCTCCTCCCTTTCTTCCCACCACCCCCCCACCCCACCCCTCCGCTGTCCGCTGCCCCTCGGGGAGCACCGTCCGCCGCCCCCCGCCGCAGCGAGCCCCGAGCGTGGCACAGCTCTCCGCTCTCTCTCCACACGGGCCCTGCTGACAACGGTATTCGTTTCGCCCACGGCTCTGCTGCCGGGGGTCTCTTTGCCGCAGTTTCCCCCGAGAAACCCGGCGGCTCCGGCTCTCAGCTCCCTCCCAAAATGTGCCGCATCCCGAGAAAGTTTGCCGGCAGCGCGGGCTGCAGTTTCTCCATCGCCCAGTAGACGGCAACGCAGCTCAATGCTTCGGGTGCAAAGCGGCGAGCAGAGGGTTTTTTTGTGTTTTTCTTTCTTTCTTTTTTTTTTTTTTTTTAATTAAGCAACCACGGAGTTGTACCCGGGATCGTTCCTCGTTCGAGAGGTGCGGCGGTACCACAGCGGCCCGAGGGGTTCTGCCGTGGGCACGGAGCAGAGGGGGGAGCGCGGGCAGCGTCCCCAGAGCTGCAATGAGCGCAGACGAATTCGTGCGTTTCACGGGGGGGCCGTGAGCGCAAATCCACGCGGGACCCGAATCCGAGAGCCACGGCGGTGCGGGGCTCGGCGTAACGCCGGGCTTCGGGCTCCCTCCCGGGGGAGGCGGTCCGGCTCGGTGCGCGGCCGTTCGGCTTCGGTGCTCGGCGGGGAGAAACCCGCAGCGGGAGGTTCGGGGCTGTGTGCTATCCGGCCCCGTTCCTCGGCCGGAGAACGGCGAGCGGCGGAACGCCCGGCCAGGAATTCATTTCCCACTTAATTTTATTAAAAATTTATTGCGGTGTTTGGAAAGTTTTAAGACGACCGTAAATTTTATTGGGAATATTTTACGAAGCCCTTCGTTGAATGAAGAAAAGAGCCTCGGCTCTCGGGGCGAGCTCCGGGCCGGCACCCGACGGCGGCCGCTCCCCTCTCCCCTATCGCCGATCTCCCCTCCGGGGCTGTGCTCGAGCCGGGCCGGGGCTCTTTGTCCCCCAAGCAGCCGACGGTCTCCGCAGTTCACTTCCAGCTCCGGGCGCTTTTTGGGTTCCTTTGTTTTATTGTTTTATTGTTTTTTGTTTTGTTTTGTTTTGTTTTCCTGCCCTTTAATAGGTCTTTAAGCAGTTTTCCCCCCGCTCCGTTTCACCAGGCGCTGACTTTTCGGGTATCTCTGCGCGTATCGCTGCCCTTATCTGCAGCATTCCTCGGTTATCTCCCCGCCGCCTTCCGAACGCTTTCTTCCGCGGTTCCGCTCCCGTTTGCCTCTTCTGCCCGTTCTTATTTGGGTTTTAACAATTTAAATATTAATGGCGAAAGAGCACACTCGGATGCTAATTTCCCCCCTCTCCGCAAATCCCTTCTAGGAAGGCAGCGGCGGAGCGGGGAAGGCGGCGAGAAAACATTTTATTGTTCCGAGGTATGACTAATTCTTTCCCGAAGCTGGGAAATTCGGCCCGATTAGAAGCCTCATTTGTTGCCCGATAAGCGAATGTGCGCGGATCGCACCTCGCGAAGTGGCTTTTGGGGCTGAGCTGGCTGCCAGAGGCCGCTTTGCGCCGTATTTTCAGCCATACCCCCCTTTTAATTTTAATTGGTATTATTTTAGGGGGGGGCTGCTTTCGACGGAGAGAGGAGCGGCGGGTTCTGCAAGCTCCCGGGTCCGAGTTTAGCTCCAAAGAAGGCCGTCGGAACTAAGAGGGGCCGCTGCCGCCCGTCCCACGAAGCGGTGGTGCGCGCAGCCCGGCAGCAGCGGCCCGGAGCGGGTGCGCGGCGCAGCCCTCCCGCTGGGAACTGTTTGCCGATTGTAAAAACCCTTATCCGCAATGAGGTTTGGGCAAACAATTTGCGCGGCGGTAATTACGTTGTAAAAGTGTCGGAGCGCGCCGAATGACTCCTAGAAAGGCCTGAAACGGGTCAAGACCAGAAGGGCTCTCCTCTGTTTCCTTTTTATTTTTCATTCTTTTTGATTTTGATTTTTTTTTTTTCATTTCATTTTTGATATGTTCCCCCCACCCCACCCTACTCCACCCCGACACCCCCTCCCAACCCCCCCCGCCCAATATTCGGAGCCGCCCGCCCCGCACCGCGCAGCGCCGGAGCCGCAGCCTGCGCCGCCCCGCGGCGCCCTACCGCCCGCCCCGACCAATGGGGGCGCGGCGCGACGCTGATTGGGCGGCGGCGGCGCGGCGGCGGCGCGGCCGGGGGGCCGGGTGAGCTCACTCGGCGGCGGCCGCGGGACAAAGGGGCCGGCGGCGGGGGGGCTCCCGGGGGGGGGGGGAGCCGCGGTTCCGCGGCTCCCCCCCCCCCGCCGGCCGCCCCCCCGCCCGCGCGCCGAGGGTGGGCCGGCCGGGGGGGGCGCGGCCTCGCCGAGCGACCGCCGGGCGCTCGGCGCGCCCCCCTGCGCCGGCCGCGGAGTTGCCGCCGCCCAGCGCATTGTGTAAGACGCGACCTGTTATGGCCACCACTACTTCCGGGTTCCCGCAGTCTGCTCCAGCCCGGCGCTGCGCGGCGGCGGCGGAGGCGGCGGTGGAGAACGCCCGGCAGCGCGCGGCCCGCGGCGGCGGCGGCGGCGGCGGCGGCGGCAGCGCCCCCCCCCGCGCCCGCCCGCCCCGCCCGGCCCCCGGCCCGCGCCCGCCTCCGCCTCCAGCCTCGCCCGGCGGCCGCGCAGGGGCAGAGCGCGCCGGCGGCGGCGGGGGATGCGGAGCGCGGCGAGGAGGAGCGAGCAGAGAGCCCCCGCCGGCAGCGCCGTCATAATAACCATAATAAAGGGAGCCGGCGCGCTTTAATTTTTAATTCTCCCCCTCCTCTCCCTCCTCCTCCTCCTCCTTCCCCGATTTTTAAATTTTTTTTTCAGCAAAAAAAAAAAAAAAAAAAAATTTTTCCTCTCTCTCTCTTTCTCTTTTTTTTTTTTTTTTTTTTTTTTTTTTTCCTTCCTTTTTGGTGAGAGCGCGCCCGAGCAAAAGCCCACATTGGCGGTGTCCTGCGCGGTGGGAGCGCACGCAGCGGATCGCCATCAGTCATTCAGCACCTTGACACCGCCCGTGATTGACAGCCGGAGTGGCAAAAAGCCATGGGAGCCGGGAGCGGGGCGTGAGGGGCACCGCGCGCCTCGGGAACGGATATTTGCGTTCGCCCCGCCGCTGTCTTGGAAACGAGAGGGGGAGAGAGGGAGAGAGGGAGAGAGGCGGGCAGGGAGGAAGGAGAGAAAGAAAGAGAGGAAAAAAGAAGGAAGGAGACAGAACTGATTTTTTTTTTTTGTAATTTTTTGTAATTTTTTTTTTCATTATTATTATTATTATTATTATTATTATTTTTCCTCCTTTTTTTTTTTTTTTTCCTTCTTCTTTTTTTTTTTTTTTTTTCTTTTTTTTTTTTTTAATGCTGAGTTATCGCACCGCTCCGCTGAGCCCCGGCGAGCCGAAGACGTCCCCCGGCGGCTTTCCTGGCTGGCGACGCTGAGGGATTTTTGCATTTTTGGGGAGAGGGGGGGACCGCGCGGCTCTTTCCTTTCACGCTGGCCTCACGGAGGATTTATTAGAAGTTGAAGTAGGAAGGGAGCGAGCAGGCCGATGGCGCAAAGGGTACGTATCCAAACCTGCGGTTCTCTGCGAAACGACACCCACACGCGGCTGCCAGAGGGCTGCGAAAAACTTTTCGCTTTTTCCTCCCCTCCCTTCGGAGCGAGGCACGGCGCGGTGGCCCGGCCCGGGCCGCTCCTCGCTCCCGGCGAGCGCTGCCGGCTCCGTGCGCCCATCCCGGGGGCGGCTCTCGGGCCCCTCTCTTTGCGGCCGGGGCCGGGCCGGGGGCGGCGGTGCTGCCCTCCTCCTGCCCAGCGCCGTGCCCGACTCCGCGTGTCTGGCTGTAGGAGCGCTCCGATGCGCTGCGAGGATGCGCCGCTGCCCTTCGGGGCAGCTCCGAGCTGGCTGTAGGCGCAACTTTTTTTTCTTCTTTCTTCCCCCCCATTCCTCCCCCTCCGTTTTTTTTTTTTTTTCTTTTTCCCTGTTATTATTATTATTATTTTCTCCCCTCCCTTTTTATGAAATTTCATTTTCGGTGCGGCTCCAAGAGCGCGTCCCTTTAATTCGAATTAAAGCGAGCGGCGCTGCCATGTGCGTTGCTACTCGGGCTCGCTCCCCGTCCCCCCCGTCCCTCCCCCACCGAGCTGTGTCCCACCCCGCACGGACCCCGCACAGCGCTGCCCCCGCCCGGGACCCGCGCCCGTCGCCCTTAACAAAGAAATCCCTTCCCCGGGGCCGGGAGCGGGGTGCGGGCGGGCAAAGTCAACCCCCCGGTTTTTTTTCCCCTTCTTTTTTAACCTCCCTCCCCACCGCTGAACTCCGCATCCCGCCGGTTCGGTACCCGGCTCCAAAAGTTTATCGGCGGGGGCGGCTCGGGCCGAGTTACACCGTGGGGGGCGCGGGGGGTGCCGAGATAAACCGCATTTTGCTGTCGCCCCCTCTCCCCGGGGTTATTAGCCTTCTGCTCCCCGGAGCTAGAGGAAGGGGCACCCACGACCCCCCCCGCTGACCCCTCTCCGCTCTGTGCCCCGCAGTACGACGAGCTGCCCCACTACGGCGGCATGGAGGGGGTGGGCATCCCCACCACCATGTACGGGGACCCGCACGGCGCCCGCCCCATGCAGCCCGTGCACCACCTGAACCACGGGCCGCCGCTCCACTCGCACCAGTACCCGCACGCCGCCCACGCCAACGCCATGCCCCCCGCCATGGGCGCCTCGGTCAACGATGCCCTCAAGAGAGATAAAGATGCCATCTACGGGTAGGTGCCGGGCGCGGTTGCGCGCTCGCGCAACTTTGCGCGGCCCCGGGGGGATGCCCCTGCGCGGCGCTGGGAGAGGGGCCGCCGGGTTGCCCCCCCCCCAATGTCCCCTCATCTTATTTCCCCCCCCCCCCCCCCCCCCCCCCCCGTTAAAACATTGTCTTCCCCTCCTAAGTTGGAAGCAGCGCACGGAGGAGGAAGGGGGAAATATTCCCAGGGCGCAACCTGCGCGGGGTGCCTTTGCCCAACTTTCTGCCCCGCTTGCAGCGAGGGGACAGCTCCGAGCTGCTCCGCTTTTCTCAACCTCTTAACGATTTTAGTTTTACATTTTTGGAGACTTGCCGGGTCGGGCCGGGTAGGAGCGGTGTGCAGTGCGGTCCCTCTGTCCGCAGCGCTCCTTGGGGGAACTTTCAAAGCCTCTTAAAAATCACTCTGCAAAGAGTTGCGCGCTGCGGCGGGCGAGAAATCACAGCACTCGATCGCTTTCTCAGAAATCCGGAGGGCTCTCTGAGCTCATTGCTGTGCCCTCCGGGAAAAAGAACAAAAAGAAAGAAAGAAAGAAAGAAAAACTTAAAATTAAAAAGAAAAAAAAAAAAAGTATGAAGTTGGGGGGGGGGGGGGGGAGGAAAGAAGGAAGAAAATATATATGTATGCATCGAGGCGCGTGGTGTTCCCGCACTCGCTCCTCTCTTGCAATAAGGAAGGGGCCGGGGGCCCCGCAGTCACTCTGGGTGCACAGCTGGGGGGGCCGTGCGGGGCTGTGGGGCTCCCGGCCGTGTCACTGCCCTGACGGAGGGGTTCGGGTGCTGGAGGGGCTTTGCTGGTGGCTTCCCTTTATTTTTCCTTTTTTTTCGCCCCTCCTTTATCCTTACTTTCGCTCCCAGAAAGTCTTCCAGCTGGGCCGGGTGGGGGCTGGGGGTGGGAATCAAAAGCCCGAAAGCGTACGTCCTTAGATTACAATTTCGGGGTCGTTATTGTGCATTCACACACGCGTTTTATTTTGATTTCTCACTCTTTTCTTTTATTTTGTTCCAAGTGAAGGAAAGTTAATTCAAAATGGCTGCTGGAACCGCTGGGGTTTATTCTTAGCCCGGCCGAAGGGTGCCGGGAGATGCGCGGCAGCGGGCGGGCCGGGCCGGGGGCGATGGGGGTCGGTAGGGAGCAACGCTCGGAGCCGCTCCGCGGGCGCGCAGCCGCGGGACTGACGGTCGGTGCGTTCGGTCCGTGCTGCTCTCATTTGTGTTCTTTTTTTTTTTCTTTTTTTTTTTTTTCTTTCTCTCCCTCCCTCCCTCCCTCCTTCTGTGTGTGCGTGCGTGTGTGTGTGACCATTGTATTTTCTTGCAGACACCCCCTGTTCCCTCTTTTAGCACTGATTTTTGAGAAATGTGAATTAGCCACATGCACGCCCAGGGAACCCGGGGTAGCGGGAGGCGATGTTTGCTCCTCTGAGTCTTTCAATGAAGACATAGCAGTGTTCGCCAAACAGGTCAGCACCGGAAAAAAAAAAAAAAAAAAAAAAAAAATCCCAACGAGAAAAACAAGTCTTGGCCGAGATAAAGATGCGCGTTTTCCCCCCCACCCCCCCCCCCTCGTACTGTGGGATGCGAAAGCAAAGCGAAGCGGCCCCCCGAATAGGGGGCTGTGGGCGCTCCCCGCAGTGCCCGATCTCGGGTCCCCGCCGGCCGGGCCGGGCCGCAGCGTCTCGGGGCTCCGTGGGAGCGCGGAGGGTTGCACCGTGGGCCCGGCAGTGTAACGAAGCGAGAAGTAATAACGTCTGCTCGTGCTGCTGCCGCATCTCAAATCTTTCGTATATTTCACACACCACCACCTCCCCCCCCCCCTTCTCCTTTCTTCTATTTAGATCCGAGCAGAGAAACCCCTCTTTTCCTCTAATCCCGAACTGGATAACTTGGTAAGAGTTAACACCGCTTCTTCCTCTCCCCACCCCCACCCCTTCCCTTCCCTTCCCTTCCCTTTTTTTTTTTTTTTTTTTTTTTTTTTTTTTTTTTTTTGGGAACTTCTATGCCTTCTCCTTACGGGCTGTGACAAGCGCCGCGCGGTGCCAAAGCGAAACCCTCTCACGTGGATCTGTAGCCCTTCGCTTTTAGCAGCGTTGTTACCGGGCCCATCCCGGCGCTGTGTCGCGGGGGGGTCCCCTCTCCCTGCCCACAGCCACCGCCACACCGACACTGCGTTCCCATCGCCCCGCTTTCCATTTCCCCCCTCACGGATGCAGAACTATTTTGAGAGGACTCTTCCTCCCGCTTTCCCAAAGCGCCCGTGTTTAGGGGGACTTATTTTTTTTATTTCCTTTTTGCAAAAAGCGATGTTTATGATGCGCATAATCCCGTCGCTCCGTTGCTTTTATTTTTCGGTGAACTCCAGGTCGCTTCTCGTTAAGCAGGGCACAAAGCCGCCGCTATTAACTTTTAGTGGCATCGCCATAAATCAAAACAAGTTTTTATTTACCACCAAAGCGAAGCGGGGCAGGGGAGGGGGGGTGGGGGGGTAAGAGTGGCCCCACCCGGAGGGGGATAAACGTGCTGTTTGTGTCTTTGCAGATGATCCAAGCCATACAAGTATTAAGGTTTCATCTGTTGGAATTAGAGAAGGTAATTTTTTGTCTCTCTCTCCTTCTTCCCCCTCCGTTTCAGCCCCGCAGAAGTTGAGGCTTCTGGTAAATTTGCATAAATGTCTTTCTGGCTGGTAATTAGTGTCAAGACCAATCTCGGCGTCCATTTCTCTTCGCAGTTTAATTACAATTGCAGCCCCACGCCCGGCTCCCCACGCCCGGGCCCTGCTCTCATTGTGCTCTTTGTACTCAGCCGCAGCCCCGGGTGCCGAACGGCACCGCTCCTCTCTGCGCTCCGAGCCCCGGCGCTGGGGTTTGGGGGTGAAGGGGAGGATTTATTTAGCGGGGATGAAGTGGGGGCGGATGGGAAGGACAAACGGGGTCGGAGGCAGTCAGTCGGGATGGGGTTTGTTTTATTTATTCGCTTGTTTGTTTGTCGCTTTATTTATTTCTATCTGAAGAGCCATCACCGGGGGTCAGGCCGAGGGCACGGGGCTGTCCCGTAACGTTTCGCAGAGACAAAGCAGAGCCGGGCGCCGGGGCCGGCTTCTGGGTTTGGCCACCGGCAACGACCGCGCACCTCCGGGAGGAGAAAGCGCTGCCGCCCCGCAACGGCGCTGCGTCCGCGGTGCGGTGCCACCCGAGCGGAGCGAGGGCTGCCTCCCCGTCATCGGCACTCAGTCCCTTTTCTCCTAAAAAAAGAAACGTTCGGAGAGGTTTTAAAGTCCACAGCCCCTCAGCCGCTTTCTCCGAGCGCCGGTGGCAGCTCGTTCTCACCCCGTAGGAAATGCGCTAAAATCTGCCCCGTTTGTGCGGGCAGCGCAGGTACGGCTCGGGTGCCTGCAGCGTATCTCAGCACTGAGCATCGTTTTGTTTTCTTGGTGGTTTTGTCGTTGTTGTTGTTGTTTTAATCCCTTTTCCTCTCCTCATCCCCCTTTGGAAAGGGTTTGCGATGAAATCACCGGCTGAAATTAAATAGTTTACCTTAAATGTCACCCATGCAGGTCACCTCTCTAATGGCCACAGCTCCGGGAGCAGATGAATTTAACACGGGTGTTGAATATGTTGTAGCCTGTGAATCATCTTGTCACTGTCAATTTTCTGGGATATCTCTATTTTGCGAGAAAAGAAAGTTATTCCTAATTCTGGATGCGTCGGGAGGTCTCGGGGGGATAATTGCAGTGTGTTTCCCCTATTTAGGACTTCGGATGTCACAGGGGTGAAAGGGGGAGACTGGTTGCACTTGTCAATTTTACTTATGCATTCCTGATTATATTTTCTTCCTTCCCCCCCCTCCCCTCCTTTTTCCTTTTCCTCTTCCCCCCCCCATCCCCCCCCCCACCTCAATGTAGGTACACGAATTATGTGACAATTTCTGCCACCGGTATATTAGCTGTTTGAAAGGAAAAATGCCTATCGATTTGGTCATAGACGATAGAGAGGGCGGATCAAAATCGGACAGCGAGGACATAACGCGGTCGGCAAACCTCACCGATCAGGTACGGTCCCGCAGTGCCGCGCGTTGAGATCTGTATGCAGAGCGCTCGCCGGGTCACTACGCCTCCTTTTATTATTTGCATATGATTAAGTCCCTTTTAGATAAATTTCCATCGAAATGAAAATTTTTGAATAATGCGGCTATTATTGCTTCATTAAGGCTTGCTCCCGGATTCGACCTGGCGAGATGAGCTTGTAAAAGCGTCGCCTGCAAACTCGACCTGGTTCTTGTCGCTTTTAATTTTTGTCTTTATTTTATTTACCCTTTACAATAATAGAAGTGTTATCCGTGAATCGCCGGCTTCTGGTGGCTTAGAAAAGGGACGGCTGGAGCCGTACACAAAAATAATAATAAAATCCGAGATAGGTGGTCCGGGGAAGACAGAGAGGGTTTGAAATCTAGCAAATGCTGGCTATTTTCTTCCCGTCTCTACGGTTCATTAGTCTGTCTTGTCAGTTTTCCTTGGCCGAACGCTTTTAGACTTCAGTGAACATTGCTTTGTGCACGCCTGCCTGCTGCAAACGCGCCCATTTTATTTTACTTAATAGGGGAAAAAAAAAAATCAAGGGGGGGGGGGGGGGGGGGGGGGGAGAGAAAATAAAACGGGACCCGGGGTTTGAATTATTTGCGGTTCGAGTTTTCTAAAAATAAAATAAAAAAAAAAAAAAGAGAGAGAGAGAGAGAGAGAGAGAGAGAGCTCGGAACCCCAGGCGAAGCCCCGAGGCGCTGAGCGGCTCTGGCCGTGCCAGGTCGGGGCTGTGCTGCGCGGAGCTCTGCGCTGCTGTGCCCTTGGGGGGGCACCGGGGGGGGGGGCTGCAAGGAGCTTTTCCCCTTCTCCCACCCCGCGTCGCCGTGTGCCCCTCTCTCTTCTCCCCGTGCGGGAGCGCCGGGCTCGGGAAGTCGGGAGCAGAACGGAGGTGGCTGCGAGTTGGTTCTTTTTTTTTTTCGGGTCGGCTTTCTCTGCCCGCTCGAGCGGAGGGCAGCGAGGGGGATGGGGGGGTAAAGGGAGGGAGGGGGGCCGGCGGCAGCCGCCTCTGGAAGCCCAAGTTATTTCTCCCGTATGATCCGCTCCGTAAATACGGTGTTAGGAGCAATCAGCTCCCGACTCTGGAGGTTTCCTTTTGTTAAAGGAAGGCACAGCCGAGCAGACAGCGGTTCCCTTCAACCGCTTATGCCATTACCGCCAGGAGTTGTGCGTAGAGCCCGGCAGAAAGGTGCGTTGCATCGCGGCGGGGGCACTGGCTCCAGTATTTCCCCCCGCAACTCAGGCTGCGGGATGGGGGGAGGAGAGATGGGGGGCTCCTACTTGCGGGCTTTGTGCCCTCGAAGCGCTGCGAAGGGGAAAAGCTGCGGGGTTTAGCGCTCTGGGGGAGACCGGGGCGATGCCTCCCGGGATGCCGCTGCCCCGCGGGGGGTGATGGGGGGTTCCTGCGGCCGAGTTCGGGATGGGGAGAGCCGGCCTCGTCGCCGTTGTATCCGAATTGTAATCCAACAAGTCTAACTAGAAAATGGGTTTCTAAAAGCTCTGAGTGCTGGGTACATAAAGCTATTTGAGCAAATTACAAGAATCGCTTAGGGGCACGAATGAAATCAACACTTTAATTGCCTCCAAAATGAAGATTTATACCCCATTTTCCCAACGAATCATTATTTTATTAAAGCGAAAGCTAAAGAAACGAAGCTGCAGTTTTGGGGGTTGTCGGGGGTGAGGGGGTCCCCGTCCCACGGCCCCCCCTACACCTCACGGAGGAGCGCGGGCGCTGCGCGGGGCCGGCCGTTCTCCCGGAGCTCCCCGCGCAAGAAGCGCGCAGCCCCGCGGAAGGGAAAAGGCGCAACGTTGCGCGACCGAGCCCAGAGCCGCGGGCTTTGCCCGGGGACGCGGCGCCGTCGGGGCCGGGGCAGGCAGGATCTGGGCCCTAATGGGCAGCTAATGGGGTGTTGAGTGCTCGTCGCCGCTGTGGCTAATTAGGATGTCCCCGCGCGGTGCGTTTATTGCGGGAGGTGCGCGGTGCGCGCGGGCTGCGCGCCTTTGTGCTTTCGAGAGTCATAAAAGAGTAAGTATGTAAAAGCTTTTATGATGGGTTTAATTACATTTTCGTATATTGTGGTAGTAAAGGTTACAGTTAACAGGGTTTTTTTTTTTTTTTTTAATTTATTGGTTTCCCCTTATTTATTCTTCCCTCCTAGGCCCCTCCGTGCCAGCGCCTTTAAGTCCCCCCTCTTAATGGAAGGCAGTGACACTAATGCCAGATTTTGCGCAGGAAAGCCCCATAACGCTGGCCATTGTTCGGTGATTTAACTGGCGCGCTGGCCAGAGGTCACTCCAATAGCATCCTTCTCCCGCAGGCGCGACCCCGCTGCCTGCCAGGGTGGGACCCGCCGGGCTGCTGCTTCCAGAAGGAAAGGGCAGGAGTTGGGGTTTCGCTTGGGAGCACCGAGCTGGGGAGCGTGGCTCTAAACCCCTCGCTGAACCCTCTCGCCCATTGCCGGAGTTTCAAAATAAACCTTTTTTTAATCATTAGCTTTTCAAACATTGGCGTGTTTAAATTTTCAAATGTTTGTCGTAGCCCGGAAAGATTTAAAACACAGCTGTTGCGTGATGCAGATGGGAAAAGTCGGTCCTGTGCGGAACCCCACCCGCACAGAAGGAATTGCATTTCTTAGGGACTCCAGATCCACTGAACGGCTCCCAGGGGCCGGGTGGTGGAAGCTCTTCACCTTTGCTCCCAGGTGCTCAAATCTGAGCTGTAAAATTGGGCTTTTTGCAGATACGCTTCCCTGGAGTATGTCTGGATAAAGCCTCTCTTAAGGAAAGCAGGGAACAGAGTGGCCACCGCACTCAAAGTACGTTAGCAACATAAGATGGCTTTTTTGAGGGGTAAAATGGGCTTTGCTTAGGTGAAATAAACTTGTTGAGCAGCGTTACATGGCCAAATTATAATTGAATCACGTACAAGCCAATGTCATCTGCAGAAATGTGTTAAGTAGAAACAGCAAACAGTCGGATTCCGATAGGTACGCAGGGGGAAATGATCAAAAAATGAACGTGAAATAAGACTTCCTGTAAGAAGGTCCATAATTCAACATTATTTGACTCCACTGTCAGGGAAATTGTTGAAGGATAGTAAACCGATACTGGAGTCGCAGTCATTTTTGTTACAGTCTTAAATGTTTGCAACTGTGGTGTTTTAGATGGCCCTTCTTGGGTGATTGTATATCATACATATATATATATGTATATCGTAAAGCAAACACTTGTATTTATGTTGCAGTAGGTGTTTTTAATGCGTGCAGTTGGAGGGGTTCTGCAAACAAAATGCAGATAGACAGTGATGTTCGTGAGGGGTGGAAACGTTGCTTAAATGTAATGTTCTTTACGAAGATAGTATTGTAAACTGGGATGTGCTGTGTGCTGTGCATGGAGGTGGATGGGCCAGTGAGGGCATCCACTCATTCCAACTACAATAACTTCTCTGAATATTCAGGCCTATTGGTTCTAGCTTGCTACAGACAGTGCTAAAATAATGCCTTTGGCGGAGGGGAAAAAAAATAAAGGAGGTGAAGAGATACTGCTTTACTTTGGGAGTTCCTTGCAGGTATTTTCAAACGCATATATGGCGTCAAGGGGTGGGAAAAGTTGCACATGTTACTGCCTTTGCAGTGCGTACTCCCATGTTGGAGGAGCGGGCAGATGCAGCGCTGAGAGTGCAAGGCAGAGATCGGTTCTGCGTAATGAAAGCGTTACGGTGATGTGGGACGTGGAGGAGAGCCGGTAAAACTGTATTTCCAAACCTCCAAATGGAGAGCTGTGCCCCTGACTTTATGCCACATTGAGCCAATGAGTCCTTTTTATGCCTTTTTGGGGGCTGCTTCTTTTTTCCCGCAGTATTTAGGAGCTGAGCAGGCTGCGTAAAGTAAAAGATAGGGCGCGTTCATTTCTATTCAGGGCCTGTTCCCATCAGGAGCACTGCGGCTGCAATGGCGTTAGCAAAAGCAGGTTTCTTAAAGCAAGTAAATATGCTGTTAAAGAGATACAGCTTTGAATGTATTTTCTCTCATCTGTTATTTCGTTTGAATTCAAGAATCTCTGCTGATTTTTATTTTTTTGTTATAATCACTTGTGAGTCCGAACGTATTCATCCTCACTGCTGGGTGCAATACTCGCAGCCTTCCGTGCTCAGGTCCAGCTCTCGTATGAAGTTTTCTAAACTGAACTTCGCAAAGCAGAATTTCGATTTTCCTTTTTTTTTTTTTCTTTTTTTTTTTCTTTTCAATATCTGTTTTAAAATCAGCCAGGAAACTCTGGAACTTGTCATAAACATCCGCCAACCTGCCCCAAAGCATTCCCGTAAGCGGGAGCTCGCGGTGTCATCGGGATTCGGAACGCGGTTATTCTGCAGGTTATTCTTTTGGGGCAGCTTAGAAATGAGCTGAGCAAAATGAGCTTTGCTTTAGGTTTAGTCCTGGTTGGGCACAGGTTTGATTCTTCCCTCGCTACCCGTATGCAGGTAGCAGTGAAAGCAATGGGCCCCGCACATGCACACGGGTTGCTGGATCCCAGAGCGGGTGATGTTAGCACTGAAAAAATCAGATTATAATGCACTCAATCAAAACGAGTAAGCGTAGGTCGCACTGATAAATACTGCTTTAAAAAAGCAGCTTAAAACACGGCGAAAATCCGGCACAGCTTCTTTAAATTAGAGAGTCTCCTCTTTGTTTTGCATTGCTGCGTTTGGGGTTTTTTTGGTCACATGAGCTCGCAGTGAGGAGCTATCTTGTATAATCTAAACAAATTTCAGAAAATAAAGACGAGGATTGTTCCGAACCAGTCATTAAAATTGTGGAACGTTTCTGGAGTCGTTTCCCAGCCAGGGTTTGTGTGCGAGGAGAGCCGGGTGTGCTGCCGTACCATCGCGTGTCCTTGGCGCGTTCCCTCGCTCCCCGGATGCTCAGTTGCTTGTAACAGGCTTTGACTCACCCAGCAAATTTGTAAATGACTGTTTAGGTTGGTTGGTTGTTTTTTTTTATTTCCCTGCTGTTGCAACAGTGTTTTGGAGAGGGTGACTCCAACCTCTAATAGAGCACACATTTTGTGTTTTGTGTTATTTGGACGTATTTCTGTCCCTGATTAATGACCTGGTATCTCTCTCACCACTGATATTTTGTGATGCAGCTTCAAGACAACTCGCCAACCTTCAGCTGCCTTCTTAGCTTGGTTGCTTTTCCCTGTTTACCACCTGCAAGAAAAGGGAAAATAAATAAGATCCAGCCTAGCCTGGGGATGTAGGTGAGAGCAGGAGCCCTGCAGGCTGATGGCTGCGGGAGGGCCTTGCTGTGGTGTAGTTCAGGGCCTGGTCTCTGTGAGCATGAGAGAATCCCATCTACCCCAGGGAAGCATCTCTCCCCAGCTCTCTCTCCCCAGTTGCGTGTTGGCTGTCATGGGATTGCAGGGAAATGCAGTGGCCTGCGGGGCTGCTCGAAGGCTCCTGCTGGCCTGGGAACTCGATGGGTCCTGGGGCGAGTCTGCAGAAGGACACTCAGGAGAGGTAAGACAAATTGCCTGGGTGTAAAAATAAAGTGCATTAGTTAAAGCGCATTGCGCTATTGTGTGGATGCTCTCATTCAGAAGTAAAGTGGCCGTAGTTCACTTTAGCCTAATCCCCTTTGGAGTAGGCCACTTTTCTTTTCAATGAGAGCAGCCACATCCACTTTTGGTTTGCTCGCCTTTCCCCAGCGGCCTCGTGCCTGGTGCTCCTTCAGGTTGAGAGCGATGCTGTTGTACTGCTGCCTGTATAACAGAGGGCTGTGGTCGGATCCTCCAGCCCTGAGCCCAGGGCTGCAATTTGCGCGGCACTGCCTGCATGGATGTGGTGTCAGGATCCCCATGGTACCAGCTCTCCTCCTGGACTGTGCACGCGGCTGTTGCATGGTGAGTTCTACCCATATGCAGAGTTTGTTCCGTGTCCACCAAGAAGCAAGCGCTTAAGGAAATCGCAATTAAAGCTTATCAGCTGATATTTCTAACCATAAAACGAAGGACTGAAAATTAATTCGTGGGAAGGGTAATTCACCTGAACTAGGAAAAAAAACGCAGCGAGACAGTTTTGGGAACTGTTTTGTATTCATGCTTGAAGGTCACTGAGCTTGAGTTCTTGTTAGAAGGATTTTCTGGTGTCTTCTACAGCTCCTAACTAACACATTTCTTTACTTATTACTGGCTAAGCTGTGTGTGCAGATGCTGTGCTGTGTCGTACACTTGCCGTTGCCCGTTCACAATGAAATTTATAAGGCTTGTTGCACTGGTAAGCAGTTTGCTACTGGAGCTATTCCTAGAAACACCGAATTATGTTTCACCAAAGTATTTTCTTTCCTCTTCTGTCGGGGCCGAGGTGAGATGTTTTCTCAAGGACTCTCCTGGCATCTATATGATATTCCCACTTCTGCAGATGATCTCCAAAACAGCATTACTTCCTCCCCCGTCTGCTCACCATTGCACTGAATTACAATTCTCCTCTTTGCGTCAAATGGGCTTTGCATTGGGCCGTCTAATTTTATTTGCAGTTTGGCTTTTTCATTTTTTTTTTTCGTTTACTGTCTTCCTTTTTTTCTTCCTTTTTTTCTTCCTCTTTTTCTTCCTTTTTTTTCTTCCTCTCTTTCTTCCTCTCTTTCTTCCTTTTTTTTTTTCTTTTTTCTTTTTCTTTTCTTTTTTTTAAATGTAAAGCAAATATGCATCCAGCCCCTCTTTGCTGAAGCAAACAGGCCAACAATGAGAGGGGTAATTATTCATTTGGTTAAAAGAACTGCCTGTTTTAACCTCAGAAATACTGACCGAGAGTAAAGCAACAGCTGATGCCATCACAGTCAGTGCACTGTATTCAAACAGCTGTACAAAATGAAAAGCTGTGGTATTAATCCTGCCATTCACAGTTTATTTAAGTTTTCCAAGCTTCTCTCATATGGGCCTGGCATAAATGCCTAATTATGCCTCCATTAGGGTTACTGGGCCCTTAATACAGAAAATTATTGTATTTAAAATTTGGAAAGCTGCGGCGCTGTAATGTAAGAGTCTTGCAGTTGGCACAAGTTCAGGGAATGCGACCTTTACCTTGTAATTTTCATTTCATTCAGCCGGTGTTGAAGTTTTTGTCCCCTTGCGCTGTTGTTGCAGAGCAGGTCAGAGCACCGCTCGTGTTTTTGAGACTGGCTTTTAACCAGCTCCATTTAAGGCTGCGGCGCTGTCGGTAGGAGAGGAGAAGAGCGGATTAAAAGCTCCACTGCTGCTGTTGCTGCTTTGTCTGTCCCGTTTGCAAGGGTGCAGGGCCACTGCTGTCTGTGCAAGCAGAAACAGCGGAAAATGATGTCTGAATGTGAGGAATTTTGTCTCGTTGTCGGAGGGGATTTTGAAGAGCAGCCTTGGTGTGCGTGGGCAAAAGCAGACCGATAGAGTTCAGCCCTGTCATGAGCCGGCCATGACTGCACCCAGTTTGATGAGCTGTGTCTCAGCCCTCAGAGCAGGATGTGGCTGCTGCCGCAAGGAGCCATGCCAGGGACTGAGGAGGTGGCAGTTTTGCCTTTGGTTTTAGGGTCGAGGCAGGGAGGGCCCCTCTGCTCCCAGCTGTGTGCACTGAGATGCTCCATGCTGTGCTAGCGTCGGCCCTGAGCTCTTTGCTGGCCCACAAAAGTATCCTGTGTGAATGGGTTGGCCAGATATTTGTTGATGAGGGAAGTGTCCTTGTGATTGGAATTTAAGAAATATCCCTCATTTTGGGCCACAGTGTTGATCTGGATATGGCTGAGAGCAGTGCGGTGATGGCAGAGGGACAGGGTGGTAAACACAACCGCTGGCAGCACGAGGAGGGAGCTGAGTGTGGGTGCTTTTTCTGGGCTGCCCCTGAAGCTCTGGGGCAAGACAACAAGTTGCTCATGAGCTCCACTTTTCTGCTTCTCATTCTACATCATGGGGTAGGGCTGTGCAGTGTAGCTGTTGGTATCTTAGTTAATCTGTCATATTGCAATAGCGAGGTACAGGATTTATGTGAAGCTAAGAAGTGGTATGTTAACAGAAATTCGTTATTTCACTTTGCACGAAGTTTAGAAAAACAGCATGAAGAAAGCAAAATGCTTCCATTTTGTTGCCACTGGGAAACAATCTGCTGAACCTAAAGCCTGACAGTGGAAGTTGCTTTCAGTTGCTTTATGCTTTAGTTTTGTCCGCTTCTGCTGTCTTTCACATTTTAAGTGTAATGTAAACATGGGTGGAAGGAAGTAGCAGCACCCTCAAAGTCCTGCAGAAGGAGTGGGGCCACGTGGCTGGCAGGGAGCAGTAGTGGGGTGGTGGCCGGCCTATCCATCCCAAAGTGCAGGGTGATGCCGACCCCAGTGAGCCAGCAACGTGGCTGCAACACTGCTTTTTTCCCACACCCTCCTCAGGAGGAACGGCGAAGCCTCAGGGACCTCCCAGCCCAACTCTTCGGGGTGGTTCTGGAAGCCAGCCGTGTGCTTCCCAGCCATCCCTCAATGAGCGGGTAGAGGCGGTGGGGAGCCATGGCCACTTTGGGCTGGATGCCATCCCACAATGTGCCCGCTGCCTGGGGACGGTCGCCGTTGTGGCCAGCAGCTGCCTGGCGTGTGGCTTGCTTCTGCCTGGCTGCGGACGCGGCGGGTTGTGAAACGGCAGAGCGTGGAGGAGCTGGTCTGGGGAAGGGTTTGGACATGAGCATTGGAAAATGTGAATCACAGGGATTCCAGTTGTAAGCCTCCTGCAGATAACGGGCAGCACGTACCCGAGTGCGTGACTTGCTGAGCGCCTTCGAAAACAAGGCGGCGCCCTCGAGATTAGGCATACGTATGCGTTGTAATCAGGAACACATTGCACACCCAGCACGGCCTCTGCAGGTATGGGATCTGTTCAGAAGGAAAGGTGTAGCTGGAACGAAGCTCATTACGTCGCAATTTAATTTTTATGTTGAACGATACCGCGATGTGAGTGCTCTTTTGAATCCTGCTAACAATGCGCCGTAATCAAAATGTGCTGACGCCAAATCGTGTCTGTTGTCACTTAGCTAAAAGACCATTTGATGGCTGTGACATGCACTCAGTGTTCTCGCTGGTGATGGGGTTGGAAGGAAGCGTGGCCATGGCAGAGCAAGGGCTGGCATAGTGTCTTCCCTCTCTGGCAGCCAGAGTTGGGGTGCTTGGGCAGAGCACTGCTTTTGTGCTTGTCAGGAATTTTTGTAGGTGGTGCCCCAGCGGTTTAACTTTCTCTTCTCAAAAGGTAACTGCTCCCAAAGATCTTCTGGGAGGATGCGTTGGTTTTTCAAGGCATGGCTTGGAAATGTGGTTTACTGCTCTAAGTGAAGCAGTTTGCTGGAGAGGTTGCACATCTGGGCTCAGAAGTACGTGGCTCCCTGTGGGTCCCTGTCAGGGAGAAAGGTGAGGGGTGGCTGCTGGGAGAGTCAAGTGCATCCTCTCTCCCTAAATCCACCTGCAGATCTGGATGGGAACCTTGCTAGGCCTCCCACAACCTGCGGAGCCCTAGTCAAAGCTGGGCATCTGGCAAATCCCCGTCTAAATGGCATTTAACATGTAAAGGCAATAAAAGGAAGGGAAGGCAGACGCTCGTTTGCTGGCTAAGTGAAGAGGCATTATTCCTGTTTACACCTTTGGAGGAATCATTGCATGAAATATTGAACAGGAATCTCGGTTTGTCTCGGAAGGCCTTTTTACTGGTCTAGAAAGACACTGAAAATGCTTCAGTCCTATTGAATACAGTAGAAGCTGGGGAGGACTACTGCACCTTGAGACCCTGCACGCTGTCAGTGCTGTTCGGGGCTGTCCTCGTGCACATTTTTGCAAGATATCAGACACCCCACTTAAAAAAAACAAAAAACAAAAAACCACAACTGCATGGAGCAGTGATTTTATCTACCTTGCCTGCAAAGCTGTATTTCCTTGTGCCGAGAGAGGGATGGGGATTAATGCTATCTAGCGATAGGGCCCTTATCAAAGGGAGGAGACGGGTTTACACTGCAGAGCTGCTTGAAATAGAAAGGACTAGTCACTGTTTGCTGTGTGGGAGATGCACACCCTGCACAACACACGACGAACCTAGCTGAGCAGCAGTGCTGGCCTTGGAGCCACGATGCACAAGAAAGGCCGAGGTGTGGCCAACCCAACGTGGGACATGCTGCAGGGCTGGGGGTACCAGTACTGCGCTGCTCATGGGTGTTGGCTCATTGCTGAACCTGGGTAGGATTAGCAATGAGATCCAATGGCAGGGCTGATGGAGAGAGCTGACCTGGGGGTGCCTGCTGGAGGGTCTTTGCCTTTGGTCCCTTTGGGTGAAGTGTTGTCTCTATGAAAATCATCAGTAGAAGTCCCAGTCATTTCCCATTGCTCATCCTCTCTGATATTCATGTTGGTACCTTCTCCCATTTCATTTTGTTGGTTTGTCTCTCAGAAACATTCCTATGCAGCATGCTGCACTCACAAGGACGTCCTCATGTCTCTTTTTCCTGTGATGCTGTGAAGTAACAGGAATCAGCGAGGAGCCTTATCCTCACTGAAATAGGGGGAAAACTAAAGATAGAAACTTGTGACTTTTCCAGGGATAGGAAAGGAATCCAGGTCAGTGCCAATACTTCTGTGCTGATTTCCTTCTGGTTTTCAGTTCACCAAACCCCGTTGCACCCAACAGCATGAAGGTCTCGCTTGCTGTGCTGCTGAGCTGCAGGAAAAGTTCTTACGTGTCTGTCACTTGGATGTCCTTATTTGTGCAGACATGTAGCACATTTTCTCTATGCAAACCTGATGATCGTGCCTTTGCTGTGGTTTTCTTAGCTTTTCCCTCTGAATCACAGTTGTGTGAAGCAGGTTGCAGCAGTGTTCTTGGCACTATAAGGCATCTGTCTCATAGTTGGTTGAGATCTTGTGCGTACTCTTGGTTTGTTTTGCATTGCATGGGATGTGCAGGGCAGGAGGTATATTGCTGGCCTTGGTGAGCTTGCCAAGTAGATGTTCGGGGGGCACAGGACCTGGGTCAGGGAATCACAGCAATCATGGCTGTGGATTTCATGGTCCTCCAGAGCCTAGGCATGACAGAGAATGACATAAACAGTGTATGCGTGGGGAATGTAGTTTCAATCCCACTTATCAGTCTGTGCGTGTCAAGCTTTTCTTCCCAATGAAAAGAGTGGATTCTAAAACTTCCGTCCACACTGGATGGGGAGCGGGCTGTGAGAGGGTTCTCACTAACCCTGCCCTCCAGAAATAAAGTGGGATAGAACTTGTGGTTTGCAAAGGCCAGCTCTGTCCATCATGCAGCTCGAGCAGCAGAGCTATGGATTAGACACTTAGGATATTGAGCAGTTGTATTGAGTGCTTCATCCCAATGAGGCTGGGGACACAGTATGACCCAGCTGATCAAATATGCAAAAAGCAAACCTTTGCTAATTAGGCAAGCTCCGTTTGCAGGAGGTGGGTGCGATGACTTGACGAATCAGCCCCTTTCCCCTTGAAGTTCTGCCTTGTAGGGAGCGCAGATATTTCTGCAGAGGGTAGTTGGTTGCCCTCGAGGGGATTGTGGGAAGGTTTCAGAAAGGGAGGAGTTTAACAAAATCTGAAGAACATTTCAAGCATAACATGTTCCTTCTTCTCTAATGAATAAGTATTTAATTTAGGAAAAGAAAATAAGATAAAACTTCAGAAGGAAAACAATAAGCCCCAGTGATGCTGACAAATTGCTGGCAGTGGCTCCGTCGCTGCAGGGCGAGGGGATGACGGATGGTACCTGCAGCCAGAGGACGGAGCTGCACCCAGCACTTGGAGGAGCCGGCTGCTCCCAGCCTCCAGTTGCTACACAGACACAAATGAGCCCACAAGAGGGCTGTGCTCGCCAAACTTCTCTGAAGATATATATCACCGATGCTGAGCACAGTTTTTATCACCTGTAATAGTGGGCTATTTCTTTTATTTATGTACTTACGGTCAAGTTTTTTGTTTGTTGGCCAGGACCTCTTTTTATTTGTTTGCTTGTTTGTTTTTCCTCTCTCTCTTATTTCACATTCTCAGTGCTTGGAAGAATGTGTTTTGCTCTTTAGTTAATGAACAGCACACCACGGTGTG